>NC_083345.1:85204722-85327900 GCF_019175385.1 Lycium barbarum | reverse complement strand
AAGAAAAAAAAGACTAACATCTTTAATTGATTTGATCATTTTATGGACCCAGTTGTCATTTCTTAGATAGAATTCCATACAGAGACAAAACCTCGAATCAATCATTTTTCTCGAGCACACTCAAAAGGTAATGAGTCATTGCCCTTCTCTTTTCTAGATTTATGGATATTGAATCATTCGAACGCACTTCTAACACCTGTTCTACTTTTGGAAGACCCTGTGTTATATCACCAGATCTCGATTTTTCATATATAAATGTAACTAATGTATCTGCTTCGAGCGCACTTGTATGGTCTGGAGAGGCTTACTTATCTTATAGTTTAGAGGCTTTAGCCGTCTTTGGTTTCATTGCTTGTTATTTTTTCTGGTTCAATAATACCGCTTATCCTAGTGAATTTTACGGACCTACTGGACCAGAAGCTTCTCAAGCTCAAGCATTTACTTTTAGGCCACAAAGACTCTGTGGCTGAAAAGTAAAAAAGAAATTTGAATCTTGGATGCAACTATTTATTCAAGACTTCACTCTTTTAGGCCACTCTTGGATATTGGGGCAGCGACAATAGATGGGCCTTGGGTATTTCAAACTTTCCCTTTCTTTGCAAACTAGCAATCCTGATGTTGAGCTCTTCAAAGAGCTGACCGTTGTGCATTAGCAAGTCTCTAAAGTGCAATATCTTACTGACAACCCAAGCAGTTGACTTGGGTATAGGAATTGATTTAAATTGCTTGTTCTTTATATAGTAGCTATTGACCCATTTAATCCACAAATAATCTCTTATAAGTATAATAGCCCAAAGATGTTTCAGAATTGCGGCCTTGTTCCATAGAACCAACTTTAAGATGTTGAGTCCACCTGCAGGCTGAGGCTGGCAGACCCTATCCCAAGAGAACAAGGCTTTCTTGGATATAATTGCATCACCTGACCACAAGAAAGATCTACATGCAACATCTATCATCTTTATTATCTTCTTAGGGAGGATAAAAAATTTATCCCAATAAATTTGGACTCCAAATAGCACAACTTTGATCAACTGAACCTTACCAGCATAGGAGAGCAGCCTAGTAGACCAACAAGTACTACTAGCTATAATCTTCTTGAGCAAAGGTAAAATTGACTTACAGTGAGTTTTTTTTTATGAGAGGGGAACTCCCTGATACTTGAATGGAAGGGATCCCTAAACATATCCAGTTCTTGCAAGATCAACTTCTTTTCCTAAGTTGAAGTACCAATCATGTAAATGGAGTTCTTGTCAGCATTTTCTTGTAAACCAGAAGCATAAGAGAATCTCGAGAAAGTAACTTGCAACAGGTGTATGGATTGAAGAACAACTCTACAACACATCAGTAAGTCATTTGCAAAGCAACTATGTGTCACCCCTAGTATCATGCTCCGAGAGTTGAAATTGAAGTTTCTATTTAGTTCTTGTTGAGTCATCTCTCTCTGTAGATACTTGATGTGTTGTGAAATTACGGCACATTTGATGCTTCTTTACTCTAATTTTCACTTGTTTTCGAGTGAGTTTGCGTCAGTTTGATGTGTTTTGTGTATGTTGCAGGTATTTAGAAGTTGGAATGCAGAAATAGTTTAAAAAAAGGAATTTTGAAGACAAAGCACTGTTATGTACTTGTACGGACCGTCAACATGCTCGACGGTCTGTCAAATAGGTCATCGATCTTCCCTGAGTGAAAGTTCAGAGAATTGGATTTTTGAGGTGCAAAAGGATGAGGAGCTTTGACGGACCGTCAACATGATCGATGGTCTGTCGATGTACTTTGACGATGGAACGCCTACATGTTGATTCTCTGTCTGATGATCGTCAGATAAACCGTCAAAAATTGACGGTACCGTAAATGTGCAATGACGGTCCGTCGAGTTGCAAGGCGACATGGATGTTATGTTTTTATTAATTTCGAATTTCCTGACTTGTATAAATACCTGATTAGGTCTTATTTTTCGGACATCTTGAGTTTAAGACTTGTATTGAGCACTTTAAGTCCTTAGTACTTTTCAAGGGTTTCAAGACTATTCTATTTTCGTTTATCTTCAAGTCTCTTTGTATGTTCAAACAATAATTATGATTACAATGTCTTGTGTTTTTATCAATTCCATGAGTAGCTAAATTCTAGGTTGTGGACCCAAGGATGGGTGTTTTGCGCATGGGTTTCTAGTTGTGATATATGCATAATGGGTTGTTAGGGTTTGTTAGTTCTTCATTATTCATTGTTAGTTGATGGTTGCAAACATTAGCTTATGCCATAAACCTTGATTTATTTAGGAAAATCATTAGGGTTTGGTAAGAACTAATAACAAGAACTCAAGGCTTTAAACCTTGTTTAATAAATTCACTTAGGAAAAAGAGGAATTTACTTGGCATAATTAATCGTTCTTCATATAAACTCTTTTGTATTTGGGAAAATCATAAAGAGATATTGTTCTTGATTATTGGGAAATATTAGGAACACCATTAGTGATTAAGTGCACTTATACAGCGATCCATTAGAAGTATACCATATTAGAACCCTAAGCATTGCATTCATCTGGCGGGGATACAACCTTGGTTTCTTTTACCGTATATTACAATCCAAAGAAATTAGTTAGCAATAAGTCATAAACAACCAACTTTCAACAAATTTATTGGAATAGGACATTAGGCCTAAATAAAGTATTCTACGATTTTTGTAACCTTTTCATACCATATTCCCTGTGGGATTCGACCCCAAATTTTTTGGGTTACTATATTTGACATCGTCCGCTTTATGCTAATAAAAGGGGTAATTTGAGTGTATCGAATTTTGGCGTCGTTGCCAGGAAATAGGATTTTGAAATTACTAAATAGTGTTTGCTTTGATTGAAGTCTTTTTCTTATCCATCACACCTTGTTTTCTATTACTTGTGAACCAGGTGATCATGGTTATGTGAAATCAACGTGCAACACCTGGTTATTAGGGTGGTTGAAATCATGACCCGCCGAATGATGCAGAGGAGGAGAATGCATTTGCTGATCTGATTGTTGAAGAGGACTATGCATATGTTATTGTTTATCCGCGGGTTGGAGCTATAAGTGTCAAAATTGACTCCTCTCTCTCTACTAGTTGTTGATGCTTAAGGGCTACTTTCGGAACTCTAACGATAATGATCCTCAACGACATTTGCAGAACTTTGTGGATGTATGTGCTCATCACATCCAAAACAATGTTTCGCAAGATGCTATTCGGCTGAGGCTTTTCAAATATTCCTTAGCTAGAGAAGCAAGAACGTGGTTCGAGAAGCTGCGTCAGAATTCTATTACTACGTGGGTAGAGGTGGCAGCTGTCTTTCTCAAGAAATGGTATCCTCCTACCAAGAAGCCTGAGATCCATGACAAAATCTATGAATTCAAGCAACGATTGGGGGAACAATTATACGAAGCTTGGGAGAGATTTAAAGAATATTTGCAGAGGTTTCCGAGTCATGGTTTTTCGAAGAACATATTAATGGAGAAGTTCTACCAAGGGCTGGATCCTATAACGCATTCAATTGCAAACAATGCAGCTGATAGTTGTTTCATGGATAAATCTTACATGCGAGTTACCAACATTCTTAACAGATTGACTTCGCACAATCAGGCTTGGTACTCGAACAATACTGATAGTGTACCGTATGGGAATGTCATGATCCACAATATGGTAAAGGAGAATCGGGATACTCGGCAGACATTGGCTCATTTTGCAACAAATATTTCTTTGCTGACCAAGAAGTTTGATGAGAGGGATACTAAGAAGGTAAATTTTTGCGAAGACAATTTAGGTATGCCGAATGGGATGTACCAAGTCCAAGGGAGTCCATATCACGAGGGACCTCCTATGCAAGTTTATGATGTTAACTATGCTCTTAAGGAGGGGGGGCATCCAAGGGGGTTATCAGAATCAGAATCGAAATCAATGGAGACCTCCGCAGGGGCAAGGTGCATGCAACAACAACCAAGGGAACTATAACAACAATTATGGTGGTTTGAACTTAGAGAATTACAATAAAAATGACAACAACTTTGGAATTAGAAGTTCCAATCCATACATTCCACCAAAAGGGCAGTCAAACGATCAAGGTAGTTCGAGGTTGGAGGAAATTCTTGAGAAGGTTCTGGCAAATAAAACCAAGTCTGAAAAGATGTCATCTGGGCTAACCAAAAAAGTGGGATCTCATACAGGGGCTATTCAAAAGCTCGAATCATAAATGCGCGATATATCTAGAGAGCAGCACCCTCTTAAAAAGGGAGGACTTCTTAGTGACACTATTCTGAATTCGAAGAATAGGGGAGGCGGTGTAGACCGTGTGTTTTCCATCAGTACTCGGAGTAGTAAAATACTCCAAAGTGCTGAAAAGAAGGTTGTTGATCTCAAGCCAATTAATGAAGAGGAAGAGGTGCAGTCTGATACACCAATTATTGTTGATGAGGTTCTTAGTGAAGAGAAAGTTGCTAATATTCTAGAAAGTTTAAAGGTGGCAAATGATAACAGCAAGCAGACTCTAAAAGGGGATCTCGGCCCTTTGATTCAGCTTCGCAAATCTAAACCTCCCTTTCCTCAAAGGTTGGTGAAGAATAAGGAAGATGCTAAGTTCGAGAAATTTTATGATCAGCTAAAGCAATTATCTTTGACCTTTCCATTCTTGGATGCTGTCAAGGAGATGCCCGATTTTGCTAAGTACTTGAAAGGCCTGTTGACCAAGAAGAAGATGGTGCAACATGAAATCATGAGTTTGACTAACACTGTGAGTTCCATTATTTCAACAACTACTGTCTAGAAAAAAGGAGATCCTGGGGTATTCACCATTCCTTGTTCTATTGGATACCATGATTTTTCTCGTGCTCTGTGTGACAATGGGGCGAGTATAAATTTAATGCCACTTGCTATCTACAAGCAATCAGGTTTGGGGATGCCAAGGCTGACTACTATGAGATTACAGATGGTTTATAGATCTATTAAGCGGTCGGTTGGTGTGGTTGATGATGTTTTTGTGCGGCTTGGTAAATTTATATTGTGTCACGACCCAAACCGATTAGCCGTGACGGGAGTCTGACCTCTAGCGACCAAACACCCCTAAACAAGTATCTGAAACATACTGAACATCAAAAGACCATAAATGGCATAACTGATCTCATAAGAGAGAAACATCAGAACTCTGTACAATCTTCATATATATACACGACACCCGGAAGAACAGTGCAAGCTAGCTGGGCTGCTACATATACTGTACACAAAAGAATAGAAGCCGACAAGGCTACATTATCTGACTACTACATACAACTGTCTGCACACCTCTAGTTGAATAAAAGCTGTAGAAAGGACGGGATAGGGCCCCGTCATACCCATATACATACACATCTCAAAAGGAGCACACCAAAACTGACTGTAGCTCCGGATCAAATGGAGCGTACTGACCACTGCTAGATCTAGAGGTCCGACTGAGCAAGACCACCTGTTTGTCTCCCTGTACCTGCGGGCATGAATGCAGCCCCCCGAGCAACTGGGAATCAGTACGGATAATGTACCGAGTATGTAAGGCTTAAGAACAACATATATACATAAGAATCTTGGATAAGATCTGAACTCATAAACTGAAATGACTGACTGCATGTACCTATATGAAGTAGTATCTGCCTAAATCTGCATAAATCTGCGTAACTGACAATGCCTCTGTGGGCCCATAATATGCATACTCATACCTATCAATGATGGTCGTGCATCTATATGCGTGCGTATATAACGCCTGATATGTGTGCATATATAACGCCTAATGTATGTACGTATATAACGCCTATAAGCCTCTATGGCATCTCGTCATATCATATTGTCTCCTCTCGGTGGCCATAATCAATATCATCATCATAGTAGTAATGCGTATATAACGCCTATATCTCTCCTCATACTTTACAAATATCTAATATTCGTGTATATAACGCCGATATCACTCCTCATACTTTACATATATCTAATATTCGCGTATATAACACCTTCTAGTCATGGGTCAATGTACCTAAATATATAATGAATATAATGCATGACTAAAATGTATGCACAGAACTGGCTACATAAGACTAAACCCATGAATAGAAGGATTACTTATAAATGGGGTACATGAACATCAACGACTGAAGTACTTTTAATGCTTCTAAGAGTAGAGTAATATGGAAGCTCTCTTACTCGCTTGTTGGATCATATCATAGGATCATGCCAAAAGAAGAAAATAATGACCTTAACATACCTGGAAGTATAGTCAATCGTCCAAATTCTACCTCTCGAACTTGCAAGTCTACAATTAAGATAACATAAGGCTTAATTAGGATATTTACTTCACTTACTAACCATCCTCAAATACGTAAAAAGCTCAACGAACTATAGACAATAATTCCCTTTCTAATCTTACAACTCTCTAACTTCTCATTCGATCCCACATCAACTAAAATACTCACATCAACAATGACAACACATATATATATATATATATATCAAAATATACGTAAACTCGTTTCCAATCATCTCTTAAAATAACCCTAAGTCACTATCTTGTCTTTCATCAACTCACCACTTCCACAATTATCCCCTTTTTACTTAGAATCTCTAAAACTCATGATACTTAACTTAAATATAAGGGTAGAAATAATTTACATACCTTGAGGGGTCAAGAATCCCAAGAATCACTTCAACTTCAACTCCCTAAACTTCACAACTTTGAAGAAACCCTATAAGCAACCTTCTTCTTCACAATCTCGGGTTTACGGGTTCTAGGTCTTGTCGAATCTTCACTAATATGAAGAAAATTATTGGGAGAGAAAATATTAGGGTTTTTCTTATTTGGAAAGGAGTAAAATGTGAAATAAGGTCGTGAACCACCTATTTATACTTGGAAGCCAAAAAGGCTACAACGGTACTGTTTGACTA
Organism: Lycium barbarum; assembly: GCF_019175385.1. NCBI lineage: Eukaryota > Viridiplantae > Streptophyta > Magnoliopsida > Solanales > Solanaceae > Lycium > Lycium barbarum. The sequence goes on along the minus strand of NC_083345.1, from coordinate 85,320,979 downwards.
GCTGGTCGACGGTCCGTCGACCGTGTCGACGGTCCGTCAACTTGCTTTGTCGACCTGCGCTTGCAGATGCAAGGCTGCGAGACCCTGTCGACGCCGTACGTCGACGGTTCGTCGATCATGTCGACGACCCATAAACAATGACTGGTGTCCTGCAGATTGTACTGATTCAGTTCAGATCGCGTCGATTCGATTCGTTCAATTTCTAACTCTATAAATTGCCATGAATATCTGCTGGTACCCTCGTACTTGGGGTAAGACATTTTCTATCTCCAAACTAGGGCTCGGGTCTCTATTCCAAGGGCATACCTGACTAGGAAACCATAGGTTCTACTACTACGAGCACGAGGAACGTAACATTCTCCCCCTCCCCCCCTAGGAACATTCGTCCTTAAATGTTCGAACAATCCGGGGTTATAAAAATTTTGACAAAGTTTCCTCTGTACTTATACCAGTCCATCCTGCACGCAGCAACCCAAAATAATGCCACACAGGGCCACATACTATAACACACAATACCATGGCCTCACACGACCAATCACGATAACAGAAATGAAATAATACTTGGGGGTGATGATGCCTCAGACCGAACCTCCTGTACTACTGGGAACAAATGTGGGTACTCAATTTTCATTACCTTTTCCACTTCCCAAGTCACTTCCTCAACATTCTTATTCCTCCACAAGACTTTAATTGAAGCTACGTCCTTGGTCCACAACCGACGGACCTGTCTGTCCAATATAGCCACTGGAACTTCTTCGTATGATAAGTGCTCGGTCACCTGAATGTCATTCACTAGTACCACTCTCGAAGGATCTCCGATACACTTACGAAGCATTGATACATGAAATAGTAGGTGTACCGACTCTAACTCAGAAGGAAATACTAGCTCACATGCCACTGTATCCACTATACGAATGATCTTATATGGCCCGATATATCGAGGGCTCACCTTCCCCTTCTTGCCAAACCTCATCACTCCCTTCATAGGCGAAACTTTCAAGAACACCCAGTTACCCATCTTCAACTATAGCTTACGTCACCGATTATCCTTATAGGATTTCTGTCGACTCTGAGATGTTAGCAACCTCTCTCTAATCACTTTCACCTTATCAACTGCTTGCTGAATTAAGTCTGGGCCTACTAACTGATTTTCCCCGACATCAAACCACCTTATGGGCGATCTACATCTCCGCCCATATAAGGCCTCATAAGGAGCCATCTGAATACTGGAATGGTAACTGTTGTTATATGCAAACTCGATAAGAGGAAAATGATCATCCCAACTGCCTTGAAAGTCAAGTACACAAGCTCCAAGCATATCCTCAAGGGTCTATATAGTACGCTCTGCTTGTCCATCTGTTTGGGGGTGAAATGCAGTACTAAGACTCACCTGAGTCCCCAATCCTTGTTAAAAAGACTTCTAGAATTTGGCTGTGAACTGTTCTGCCCTATCTAAAATAATGGCTGTAGGAACACCATGAAGTTGTACAATCTCCTTAAGATAAATCCTTGCATAATCCTCAGTTGCATAAGTAGTTCTGACAGGCAGAAAGTGAGCTGACTTTGTAAGCCTATAAACTATGACCCATATCGAATCACACTTCCCCTGAGTACGGGGCAACCCTGTAAAAAAGTCCATATTAATTATCTCCCACTTCCATGTCGAAATCTCCATTGCCTGCAATAGACCTCCAGGATTTTGGTGCTCTATTTTGACCTGCTGACAATTTGGGCATTGAGCGGAAAGTTCTGCTATCCCTCTTCATACCATTCCACCAATAAACTTCCTTGAGATTATGGTACATCTTCATTGAGCCTGGATGAATAGAATAATGGGTGTAATATGCCTCTTCCAAAACCTGCTGGCGGAGTCCTGTAACATTAAGGACACATAATCTGTCTCGATACCTGAGTACTCCATCACCTGTGATCACATAGGGTGTTTTTTCTTTCTAAGGTGTTGCATCTCGGTAATGAACTAAACTAGGATCTTCATACTGACGCTCCCCTTTATCTCTACTACCAAGGACGATACCGCAGTGTGTTGAACAGTAACTCCTGCATCACTTGAGTCTATCAATCGAACTCCGAGGCTAGCTAATCGATGAACCTCACGGACTATTTCTCTTTTCTCTGGTGACACGTGTGACAAGATACCAATAGATTTACGACTAAGGGCATCAGCTACCACTTAGCCTTCCCGGGATGGTACACGATATCCACATCATAGTCTTTTAACCTCTCCAACCATCGCTGTTGACACCCAATTTTGGCCCTCCTTTTCGTTTAATTAATTTCACTATGCTTCTCAGTCGTGAGAATTCCCCAACAAATGAGTTTGGAATATTTTCGCTAATTATTACACTATTTTTCGAGATTATTTACCTTAAGTTAAGGACATTTTTTTTTCTAAGAATTACCAAACATCATATTTTTATAATTAAAAATTATTAAACAACATTCTTTACAATTAAATCACTCAAAAATAGTGTTGATATTTCTATGTCGATATTAGCATCGACATTTCTCCTTTAATATTATTTCTTACTATGTTAATCATCTTCTACTCTATTTTAAAACTAAATACGTATACTCATATTGCAATTTATATAGGTATACATTTTGTGGGAATTAATTAGGACCGAGGAGCATATTTTAATTAATTGATTGAAGTAAGAAGGGATGAGAAAATAATTCATCTACCTAAAATTTGGGCCAAATCCTACAAAATCTATGGCCCAAAAACGTTCAGCCCGACACCAAATGACCCGGCCCAACCCCTACAACTAAATCCCCTAACTAAAGTCTTCAACCCATTATTTTCCATTCTAACTAACGAACCAAACAGCCCCTTTTTTCTTTTTCTCCTTAACCAACAGCCCTAACCAAATGCTTAACTGATCTCCTCTCTCTTCAACCTAACCATGGCTGCCACCCCTTCCACCCCGTCATGTCCATCACCTCACCACCACCAAACCCATCCAACAGAACCCTAGGCCTCTCCCATCACCTATTTCCCATCAAACTCTCTCTCAATACAACAGATACAAGCTAGGATCATCAGACTCTCGCTCTCAACGGCTCTCTTCCTTTCCAATCAGTCTGAAAAGGTGAGATTTTTCCCTCCTTCATCATCTCCTCTGTCAGAAACGTCTCTGGGGATTTTCCCACTTCTTGTTTGAATTTCGAATTCTTGGCTTCCTTGAGAAGCTGTTCAGCTGCTAAATCTAGCTATAAATACAACCCTTTAGCTTTGTGTTGAGGGGAGTTTTTGGAAGAAAAAAGAAATCCCTCCTTTCGAACGAGCTTTTCAATTGGGAGAAAATCCTCTTCTCTTATTATTTTTTTTTTAAGCTTTCTCAGTGGAAAACCTCCCTTCTTTCATTTTATGAGAACAAGGGAAAGAAATCACTCTTTACATTCTACTCTTTGACATAAAATATATTCCGAGAGGAGTTAACGAGCGGATTCGGCGACTCGACAACGATGAATCACCTCAGTTCGCTATCACGAAGAAGGTAATCATATATTTTTTTTTACTTCGTTTTTTTTTTCCAATTGTGTAGGAGAAAAATGTAGTTTTGTTCAAGTATTTCCTCGTCGTTTGTTTGGTTTGGTTGGTTGGAATGTGTCCTCTCCTCGTTTGTTGTAAATTAGTGTAAGTCGACTAATTTCGTCGAATATGTGTTCAACCTCGTCGCTGCTCGTCTTGTCATTTTCCATATATTTCTTTAGTTTTGTCACTTCTGAATTTATTTAGTGTGTTTAGTTGTAATCTTGTTAGAGTCAAATAAATAATTTACATTCTCCCATATGTTAAGTATATTCGCCGTTTCTTTTAGTTTCGAAACTAGATCAGTTTAAGGTCGGGTAAAACAAATGACGAGGATTAAAGTGTGTGTTTAAATTTAATGTAGACACTGTTTGGTATAATTATTAGGATGTGTTAGCTTCAGTTTCCTTCTATTATGATCAAAGTGTGTGTTTAAATTTAATGTGGACACCACCAAAATGGTTTTTTTTTACACCCGAAAGAGTAGAAACACTTAGAAACTCGGCTAAGCCTTGAGTTTTGAGGAAGTTTCTTACTCGTAGTTAAATTTTTTAAGTCTTCCGATTCGTCGGAATAGTCGATTTTTTGTGAAAGAGTGTTCCTCGTCAACTCTCATCGCCCCTGTCGTTGCTTGACGAAAAGGTAATTTTTTTTTAAAAGTCCCTTTCTTTTAATTTCCGCCTTAATCATGTGTTAGTATGTGTTAAGTATGGTTGCTGTTTATTTGCTTCTATTTGAAATAGATTGGTTTAAAATTGTGTAACGTTAACTACGTTTTAGCTTAAGGATAAGGATTAAGGTATGTGCTTAAGGTTGTATACTGGTTTGGTATAGCTAAACTCTAGTCTTGATAAGCATTGGCTGATGTAGAGGCGAAAACTTAGTATGTGAATTAGTTGTTTGAGTTTTCCTCTATTCGTTCTCTATTTGCTCTATGTGTTCATTTGACCCGCAAGTTTTAGCTTTGTAACCTCTTATTCGCAATATCTTTAATTGGGAGATAATGATACATGGTTGAATTGGTTAACTTTGTGAATTCGGTTCGAGTTTATCAAATGCTTTTTTTTTTCTTCAGTTCTTTGTGATGAATATCGTTTGCTTAATGTTAGTCAACTGTGATGTTTTTCTTCTGCCTTTAGTTCTCTCATTCACCTAGAAGCTATAGGATTAAGAAAGTAATGCTCTCATAAGTAGTTTGTTGTTCTTCCTATCTTAATCCAATAATGTTAAGTTGATTGCTTGGCCCCTTTCATGTTAGAACATGGTTTCCTTTGGGGTGTTTCTAATTCTGTTTTAGCCGTATAAGAACCAGATTTAATCATCTTTGCTAATAGGTTGAATCATCTTCTCTGTTTGGATTGCCCTTCTATTTCCTTCTATTTTCACCCTCTTTTGTTTAACATAAGAAGAGGCAGGATAAGAGTGTTTCTTTAACGTATTAATTATGTTGGTTACAAGCTCATATGAACTGGAAGTTGCTTCAAAGTTGAGTGGCTGTTTGGTTGATAACTTGAATGATTTAGTTAGAACAACACAATAGACCATTTATTATTAGCTTCCAACTATGTTCAGATACTGATTCCCATCTCAGAATAAATTTTCATACTTCATTTATAGCAATTGGCTTAACTAGTTTCAGATTAACCACAAAGGGAAATTAGTTGTATTAGGTGGTTGTTTTGTTTAAGTTTATTTCCAGTAGCTAAACATCGAGCCTAGATAATCTCTAAATGTGTGTTGCTGCTGTACTGTTCCCACATTATATAAACACTCACCCTATTTGAATATGAATCTTCGGAGTTACTGTTTAGGTGTTATATTGTGTAATATTTCCTTTGTTTCCAAAAAATCATGACTGAGTTTCCTAACATCCTTTGCTGCTATATGTAGCCATGTAATGGTCATATCCAGTTTCTCCTTAAGAACAGTTTTAATAATCTAAGCATGAATTGATTCAGGATCTCTCTCAATTTCCTTCTCTGCTTGGTTAAGTTTTTTTTTAGAACCTCAAGTACTATTTTCCAAACTCTTCTTTAATCGAATCTGGAATGTGCACTCAGTTTACAGATTTAAAGGCATACTATAGACAGCATTGGATATCCGGATAACTATGTTAATTTGATGACTAAATAAATGAGTCACCCTCCCTTTTAGAATAGAGATTTGTCAAAAGCTTTCAATTTAGGTGCAGTAGCAGTGATTAGCTAACATGATCCTTACCCATTTTTCTTGGAATTATTATACAAAGGTGATGTGCCAGCTTTGTTCACTTTTAGTGACTTTACCTTTTGTGTACTTAATCCAAGTATAATCTTTCTAAATCCTCAAAAAGATCTTGCTTTGAGTTCTGAGATATCTCTTATCACTGGATCCTGTCTGAATATGTTCAGTTCTTCTTCTCTGCCTTTCTATGAACTGCTCGGGTACTATATTGGAAGATTAACTCAATATTTTTAGCAACACTTAGTGTGTAGAGTGCCTTATGTTATATGTGTGTTATGGCTAGCTTTTAAGTTCATCTTTCTTGAGGTACTATGTTTCCTTTTGTTCGCCTGAATCTCTTAGGTTTGATTCCTTGTGTGATGTTTATGACCAGTCTTGAAGTTTTCCTTTTAAGTCATGTTGTGTTAGTTGGTATAGTCACTTTCTGGAAGTCGTTAAGGGACTGATTTACAGAGGCTCGTTAATCCCAAAATCTCAACTTTGAAAGATAATACTTTGTTTCTTATAATTTATAGTTTCTAAATACTTGGGTCGTATCATGGAACTGCTTTCTATGCCCATCCACTCTTAAAACCCAAATCTTAACCCTTCTTTGACATATTGATTCGGGAAAGTTTATATATTTACTCAGCAAGTGTAGAATGCCTCATATTCAAGTAGTCATTATTTCTTTTCTTCTGCTAAATCCTTTGGCTTCTGGATACTCATTCTTCTTCACCCCCCTCTTTTCTTTGCATGACTCGGGGAAAATTTCCCAATCCCAAATGATCATGAGCTGCTATTGAACTGGAGACCACTGCTGCTACAAACAGTTGCTTGTTTTAAGATAGTTGCTATATTTTTCCAAAGTTCGGAGTGCTGTATTTTGATGCAAGGAGCTGCTATAATTGGGGACAATTATCTACTGTTGTCGTTGCAAGTATTGAGGAAGATTGTCGTCATTTTCTTGAGCTAAAAGTGTCATATTCCATCACGAACCGTTGTTCATTTGGCGAGAATGGCTGCTGTGTGTTTGCTGCATTTTATGAGGCAAAACAGATGCTATAATTGATGTCCCAATGCTACAGTTAAGATGAAACAACTGCCGCATATCAAGATGGTTGGGTAGTTGTTTATGAACCAATTTTCTGGTCAACTCGTGGCCTCATATTGATGAAAATAGTGGCTGTCCTCTCATAGTTTTAATGCTATCCTTGGTGCCACTTGTGACTGCCTACAGTTTCTTTTATTACCGCATTTTGCTGCTATCTAGCAGCTGCTGTCTGTGGCTGCCTACTGTTACTGCTTTTGGCTGAAAAACGAACAGATTGCTACACTTGATAAAGGCTCACTGATTGAATATGATACAACACTAGGGCCGATGAAAAGAAATTTAATTTGAGGCCATGCCTTTGTCCGAAAAGGTTATCCCCCTGTTTAGGCGTTGATGACCTCATAGTAGAATCACGAGGTAGGAACGAACATGCGTTTGGCGAGGCAACTAGAATGGCCACTAGTCTGCAGCCAAGACATGTTTCGGATTCCTTTGCCATATTCGGAACCGTGAGTCTGAGCCTCCGTAATCAAAGCTCTCAAAGTTTGATACGAGTCCGCGGGATATTATTTATGTTCCTAAACGTCACCCGACGGGGCGGCGTATCATTTTTTCTAACATTTTCCTTTCATATTTTTGTGAGGTACAAATAACGCGAGGCAGTAGAACAAAGATGTACCAAAAGTTGAAGCGAAGAAATTTGGAAGCACCGCATGTTTGGCCGAAGAACTAGAAAAGGGGCAAATAGGGCTCAAGCCTTAAACCTTATTTATTTTTATCTAAATTTATGTATCCAAGTATTACATGTATATTTGGATCTATAACAAATTGCTAACCTATTTACTTTGGTTTTCCTTCTTAATCCAGTTGAAACCCGAAGCTTGCCAATTGGGTATTTCGCGATTAGTTAAAGTTAAGATTGATTTAATTTTGTGTTATTACTAGCGTTGAGTTAATGGCAGGTCTAAACTATAACGAATCAATTCTCGAGCAAGAACAAATGGTTTCGCTATCATTGTAGCCCAAATAATTGGCCCAAAGGTATTCTCTCGTAAACAATAATTCCTTTAATCATATATATTACTCAAAAGCCATTTTTTGAAGCGTTATATAGGATATAAGTATATCACATATATACATTATTTACTAATCCTCCCATTGTTATACTATTCTATTCAAAAATACATCATAAATACATGTGTATCACATGCATACTAAACTATTTTTTAGAAATAAACATACACATATATCATCTTTTACATACATGCATACATACCCTTCACTAATCATTTCTATACATGCATGCATTTATTTACGTGATTATAATGACTTTAAAATTGCTATTTGTATGAATCATCTTAGGAAATTAGTCCCTTTAGCAGTTCTTTAAAATAGGTAATAATAAATAAGAAATAGATAAACAATCCCTCTCTAGTGTTAATTAAACTAAGTTTTTAAGACTGTTCTCGGACAGGCTCTGAGGGATGCTTAATACCTTCCCCTCAGGGTAAATAAAACCCTTACCTAGAATCTCACAGGTTTCAAAGACTAAAAAATGGAGTTTACTTTTTATAAATGGTTTCCTAATATTTCCTAAAATTAGGTGGCGACTCTGAAAATTTACAAAACAAGAGGAAACATAGTCATAAGTTGTGAACTAGTTTTAACCCGTTAAAAATAGGGCATGACAATCGCCTCTGACACAACTTCAAGTAACTGCTTAAAGATGTACTGGAGACTCTCATGATCAGTATAGATATCAATATGGGCACCGTATAAGTAGTGTCTCCATATCTTCAACGCATAAATCATTGCCGCTAAATGAAGGTCATGGGTTGGATAATTCTTCTCGTGCTTTTTCAACTATCTAGAAGCATAGGAGACAACTTTACTATGCTGCATCAACATACAACCCAATCCAACACCTGAAGCATCACAATATACCACATAGCTATCTGCTCCCTCTGGAAGAGTCAAAACTGGTGCTGAAGTTAACTTATCCTTCAGCGTCTGAAAACTCTGCTCATAAGCATCTGTCCATTGGAACTTAGCTGATTTCTGAGTCAATTTTGTCAACGGGGCTGAAAGAGAGGAAAACATTTCTACAAACCATCTATAATAACCTGCCAAGCCTAAGAAACTACGTATCTCCGTTGGTGTCGTGGGCCTTGGCCAATTCTTCACAGCCTCAATCTTCTGGGCATCCACTCTAACGCCTTCTTCTGAAATAATGTGACCCAGAAAAGCCACATAGTTAAACCAGAACTCACACTTAGAAAACTTGGCATACCACTCTTTACCTCGAAGAATTCCAAGCACTGTCTGCAGATGTTCTGCATGATCGGCCTCTGACGGTGAATATACCAGAATATCATCTATGAATACAATCATAAACAAATCTTGAAAGGGCCTGAATATGTGATTTATCAAATCCATGAATACGGCTGGGGCATTAGTCAGACCGAACGACATAACACGAAACTCATAGTGGCCATACCTAGTCCGGAATGCCGTCTTCGGAATGTCCTCTTCCTTGACCTTGACCTGGTGATATCTTGATCTTAAGTATATCTTCGAGAAATATTCAGCGCCTTGCAATTGATCGAATAAATCATCGATCCTCGGGAGCGGATACTTATTCTTTACAGTCACTCTATTCAATTGCTTATAATCATTCCACATTCGCAAAGAGACATCCTTCTTTCTCACAAATAACACCAGCACTTCCCACGATGATGTACTAGGCCTGATAAAGCCCTTCTCGAGCAAATCTTTCAACTTCTCTTTCAATTCTTTCAACTCCACAGGTGCCATCCTATAAGGATGAACAAATATTGGCTGAATGTCTGGCAATAGGTCAATAGTAAAATCAATCTCCCTCTCTGGGGGAGTGCCTGGGAGCTCATCTGGAAATACTTCTGGGAACTCATTAACCACAGGAACAGACTGAAGAGTTGGCGACTCTGCTTGTATATCTTGAACTCGAACTAGGTGAAAAATATACCCTTTTTGGGTCATTTTCTCTGCCTTAAGGTAGGAAATAAACCTACCTCTAGGCGAAGCAGCATTGCCCTTCCACTCTAGGACTGGCTCGCCTGGAAATTGGAATCGAACCATCTTTGCTCTACAATCAACATTAGCATAACAAGAATCCAACCAGTCCATGCCCATAATAATATCAAAATCAATCATATGTAACTCAATTAGATCTGCTGCGGTATGACGGTCACAAACTATAACAACACAGTCTCATTATACTCGCCTAGTTATAACCGGATCACCAACTGGCGTAGACACCTCAAAAGGTTTAATCAGCTCGGGCTCTATCCCAAACTTGCCGGCAACAAAGGGCGTAACATATGATAAAGTGGAACCTAGATCAATCAGTGCATAAACACCATGGGAGGAAACTGATAATATCCTTGTAACAACATCGGGAGAGGTCTCGCGATCCTATTTACTAGCCAATGCATACACGCGGTGCTGAGGATCGTTCGAGCTGGATGCTCCACTTCTCCCCTACCTTGCCTTGCTGGCGTCTAAAAAACTTGCCCTGCTGGCGTTTGAAAAACTTGCCCTCCTGGCATCTGAAAAACTTGCCCTGAAGGGCGCACTACAGAAGAAGAGCCAGCCACAGTTGCTGTAGGCTGAACCATACCTGTACCAACCCCCATCAACCACTCCCTCATCCTGTGGCCCGACTTTCCACAAGCATAGCAAACATCTGAACCCAACTGACACTGACCTGCATGTAACTTGCCACACTAGGTACATCACGGCAAAGGGGGCCTCATCCGACTTGAATCTGGTCGGTAGTGAGAGCCTGATGCTCTAGAACTCTGGTCCGCTCCGGAATAAGATGACCGGTCAAACCTCGGACCTGGAAACCGCGGAGGTGCACTCCCTGCCGGTTGATAAGAAAACTTGGGATACTGCTATCTCTGTCCTCCCCGGAACACACTAACTATCTCAAAAGATATAGCCTTCATACAATGACTTCGGTCACGCTCACGCTCTATCCTCCGCTGGCGTTTACGATCCATCAAATTCTGTGCATACGCCTGTATACGGGAGATGTCCATGCCTGGCTGTAGTGCACTAGTCATGCACTCATCTATCAAGTGTGGCCCTAGACCGGCCATCAAGCGATGCCACCATGGCTAGGGCATATCTAGACAAGAAATCGAAGTGTACACAATACTCTTGCATATTCATACTGCCTTGCTCAATACGTAGGAACCTATCTGCCTGTGCCCGTCGGACCTTTGGAGGTAAGTAATGGCGAAAACAAGCATCTGAGAACTCTCACCACACAGCTGGAGGAGCATTCTCTCCCCTAGATAACTATCATGCCTGATACCACTGTATCGAAATATCCCGGAGTCTATATGAAGCCAACTCCACCGACTCAACCTCATCCGCGTGCATAGCCCTTAGGGTCCTCTGCATACCATTAATGAAATCCTGGGGGTTCATATTTTGCTTTACTACAGAAAACTCAGGAGGACCTAACCCAAGGAAGGTGTTAACCCTCAAACTACTAGCCCTATCTGCCTGGTCAACACCGACTCCCTGCCGCTAAGCCTAGGCAGCTATTAATTTGGTCAACAACTGTACGACATGCCGTACATCCTAGCCCTCTGTATCCGGTTGAGGAACTGGGGTTGGTGCTGGGGGCGGGGTATGCGATGTCTCAGACAACCCCTAACTCTGAATCTCATTCTGGGCCCTCATGGCCTATCAAGTACGATTAGTGGACTCACCTGTCGCTCTCTTGCCCTTCTGGGTAGCTGTAGCTTTCTTACGGGGCATCACTGAAATCAAAACAATTCATCAGAAACGAACGCTTAACAGAGGGCTATATCGTACAATCTAAGAGAGAAAGAATGACATCATCCTAAGTGTCCTGTAGCCTCCTGTTTATAAGTGTGGTGCCCAACACGCCCATAAAAAAGACTTTACTAGATCTCGTACACGCCCGTCATACCCATATACATACACATCTCAAAAGAGGCATACCAAAACTAACTGTAGCTCCGGATCAAATGGAGCGTACTGACCACTATTAGATCTAGAGGTCCTACTGAGCTGGACCACCTGTCTGTCTCCCTGTACCTGCAGGCATCAATGCAACCCCCCCCCCCCCCAGCAACGGAGAGTCAGTACAGATAATATACCGAGTTTGTAAGGCATAAGAACAACATATATACATAAGAATCATGGATAAGATCTGAACTCATAAACTGAAATGACTGAGTGCATGTATGAACTAGTATCTGCCTAAATATGCATAAATCTGCATAACTGACAATGGCTCTGTTGGCACATAATATGCAGTCTCATACCTATCAATGATGGTGGTGCATCTATATGTGTGCGTACATAACGCCTGATATATGTGCGTATATAACTCCTGATGTACGCATATAACGCCTGTAAGCCTCTATGGCATCTCGTCATATCATATTGGCTCTTCTGTGGCCATAATCAATATCATCATCATAGTAGTAATGCGTATATAACGTCTATATCTCTCCACATACTTTACATATATCTAATATTCACGTATATAACGCTTATATCTCTCCTCATACTTTACATATATCTAATATTGGTGTATGTAATACATTCTAGTCACGGGTCAATATACATAAATATATGATGAATGTAATGCATGACTAAACTGTATGCACAGAACTGGCTATATAAGACTAAACCCATGAATAGAAGGATTACTCATAAATGGGGTATATGAACATCAAACACTAAGTACTTCTAATGCTTCTAAGAGTAGAGTAATATGGAAGCTCGCTTGCTCGCTTGTTGGATCATATCATAGGAACATGCCAAAATAAGAAAAGAATGACCTTAACATATCTGGAAGTATACTCAATCGTCCAACTTCTACCTCTCGAACTTGCAAGTCTACAATTAAGATAACATAGGGCTTAATTAGGCTATTTACTTTTCTTACTAACCTTACTCAAATACGTATAAAGCTCAACGAACTATAGACAATAATTCCCTTTGTAAGCTTACAACTCTCCAACTTCTCACTCGATCCCACATCAACTACAATACTCGCATCAACAATGAGAACACACATATATATATATATCAAAATATACGTAAACCCATTTTCAATCATCTCTTAAAATAACCCTAAGTCACTATCTTGTCTTTCATCAACTCACCACTTCCACAACTATCCCCTCTTTACTTAGAATCACTAAAACGCTTGATACTTAACTTAAATATAAGGGTAGAAATCATTTACATACCTTGAGGGGTCAAGAATCCTAAGAATCACTTCAACTTCAACTCCCTAAACTTCACAACTTTGAAGAAACCCTAGAAGCAACGTTTTTCTTCATAATCTAGGGTTTACTGGGTCTAGGTCTTGTCAAATCTTCACTAATATGAAGAAAATTATTGGGAGAGAAAATATTAGGGTTTTTCTAATTTCGAAAGGAGTAAAATATGAAATAAGGTCGTGAACCACCTATTTATACTTGGAAGCCAAAAAGGTTACAGCGGTTCGGTTCGACGAGCAGGTCGACGGCCCGTCGACGCCGCAGGTCAATGACCAGTCAATGACGACTGGTGTCCTGCAGATTTTTCTGATTCAGTTCAGATCGCGTCGATTCGATTTTTTCAACTTCTAACTCTATAAATTGCCAGGAATATCTGCTGGTACCCTCGTACATGTGGTAAGACATTTTCTACCTCCAAACTCGGGCTTGGGTCTCTATTCCAAGGGCATACCCGACTAGGAAACCATAGTTCTACTACTCCAAGCATGAGGGGCGTAACATATTGCCCGCTAATTTTATGATTCTTGACTATGCTATTGATAGGGTATTCCTATTATTCTGGGGATACCTTTCCTTTCTACGGGAAGAGCTCTTATGGATTCGGAAAAGAATGAAATAAAATTATGAGTCAATGATGAAGAGGTGACTTTTTAGGCAAGTAAGGGGATGAAGTTACCATGTGCTTACGATAGCATTTCGGTGATTGATTCTTTTAATGATGTTGAGTAAGCTGTGGAATTCAAAATAGAAAAAAAATAGTTTAGGACAAGCTCTTGCTGCTATTCTTGTCAATTTTTATGGTGAAGATATAGAAGGTTATGTGGAGACGATTAATTCACTTGTTGGGTTGGGCTCATATTCTTACAATCCAAAGAAGCTTAATCTTGATCTAGAAAATAGAACAACTCCTCCAACAAAGCCTTCTGTCGTTGAGCCACCGAAGCTTGAGCTTAAGCAGCTCCCATCATATTTGAAGTATGAGTTCCTTGGTCCAAATAATACGTTACCAGTGATTGTTTCAGCATTGCTGACTGAGAAGCAGATCGAGAGGCTTGTGGAGATATTGCGTGAGTATAGGCGTGCTACTGGTTGGACCATAGCAGACATTCAAGGGATTAGTGAGCATAAAATTCAGTTAGAGGAGGATAGTAAGCCAAGTGTGGCACATTAAAGGAGACTGAATGAAAACATGGAAGAAGTCATAAAGAAATAAATCATCAAGTGGTTAGATGTTGGACTAGTTTAATCTATTGCGGACAGTAAATGGGTAAGCCTGGTTCAATATGTTCCGAAAAAGGGCGGCATCACAGGGGTGCCCAATGCAAAGAATGAGCCGATTCTGATGAGGACTGTGACAGGTTGGAGAGTTTGCATGGACTATCGTAAGCTTAACAATGCTACTTGCAAGGATCATTTCCCTATGCATTTTATTGATCAGATGCTTGATCGGCTAGCGGGGCGGTCTTACTATTGCTTCCTAGATGGGTATTCTGGCTAAAATTAGATTAACATCGCCCTTGAGGAACAGGAGAATATGACATTTACTTGTACTTATGTGATATTCGCTTTCAGCAGGATGCCCTTCGGTCTTTACATTGCACCGGCTACCTTTCAGCGGTGCATGATGTAGATATTTTCTGATATGGTGGAAGACTTTCTTAAGGTCTTTATGGATGATTTCTCTGTGGTTGGTGATTCTTTTGATGACTGTCTTGACCAACTGGATCGAGTGCTTAAACGCTGTGAGGAGACTAATCTAGTGCTGAATTGGGGAAGTGCCACTTCATGGTGAAAGAAAGGATCGTTCTCGGGAAAAAATCTCTGAAAAGAGGATTGAGGTTGATCAGGAGAAGATTGATATGATTTCAAAGCTTCCTCCACCTATCTCAGTTAAGGGTGTCTGGAGTTTCTAGCGACATGTTGGTTTCTATAGACGTTTCATCGAATATTTCTCCAAAATTTCTAATCCGTTGTGTAAGCTTCTTGAAAAAGAGGCTAAGTTCTAGTTTGATGAGAAAAGCTTCTTGAAAAAAAGGCTAAGTTCTAGTTTAACGAGAAGTGACGAAAGGCATTCGATGAATTGAAGGAGCGTTTGACCACAACTCTTATTATTATTTCTCCTGACTGGTCTCTATCGTTCAAGTTGATGTGTGATGCGAGCGATTTTTCTATTGGTGCTATGCTTGGCCAGAGGCATAATAAAATCATGCAGCCTATCTACTACACCAATAAAACATTGAATACGGCTCAGATGAATTATACAGTAACTAAGCAAGAGCTGCTTGTGACAGTGTTTGCTTTTCAGAAATTTTGGGCCTGTCTATTGGGATCCAAAATTGTGGTGTACACTTATAATGCTGCATTGAGGTATCTGATGGCAAAGAATAAAGCCAAGCTGCGATTGATTCGATGGGTTCTGTTGTTACAAGCGTTTGATTTCGAGGTAAAAGACCTCAAGGGAACTAAAAATCAGGTTGCTGACCATTTCTCTCGGCTTGAAGAAGCCGGGAGACCTTCAGATGAGCTAGATATTGATGATGTTATCCTCGATGAGCGGGCTTTAGCAGTATCAGCTGAGGTAGCACCATGGTATGCCGACATCGCTAACTTTTTGGTGATGGGCATTGTTCCTGATGATATAAAGTCATACTAGAAGAAGTTTCTGGGGGATTCTCGTATGTATTACTGGGACGAGCCATATTTGTTCAGAACATGTGCTGATAGCATCATTCGGAGTTGTGTTCCCAAGTGTGAGGTAATGAAGATGCTGAAGGCATGCCACGACTCTCCTGTTGGGGGTCATCGTAGTGGTACTTAGACTGCTGCTAAGGTTCTCGAATGTGGTTATTACTGGCCTACTCTCTTTTATGATGCAAATTTTTTTGTTAAGGTCTTGTGATCAGTGCCAAAGACAAGGGAATATTGGTAGGAGGAAGGAGATGCCTATGAACTATGTGATGGAATTAGAGGTGTTCGATGTTTAGGGAATCGATTTTATGGGGCCCTTTGTGAGCTCTTGTGGCATGAAAAATATCTTGGTTGTTGTGGATTATGTGTCTAAGTGGGTAGAAGCTGTGGCTTTACCCAACAATGAAGTCAATAGTTTCATGGGGTTCTTGATAGAAAAACATATTTACTCGCTTAGGTACTCCGAGGGCAATCATCACTTATGGTGGATCTCACTTTTGCAACAAAGCCTTCGCGAGATTGATGGAGAAGTTTGGTGTGAAACATAAGGTGGCAACCCCTTATCATCCTCATACAAGTGGACAGGTTGAAGTCTCCAATCGAGAGATAAAGAGTATTTTGGCCAAGACTGTCAATGCAAATAGGACCGATTGGGCTTGGAAGCTTGATGGTGCTCTTTGGGCCTATCGGACTGCCTACAAAACTCTGATTAGGACTTCTCCTTTGAGACTGATTTTTGTTAAAACTTGTCATCTACCAGTTGAGCTTGAGCATAAGACCATATGGGCCTTGAAGAAGTTGATTATGGATTGGGATAAAACAACTAATCCTCAGTTGTTTCAACTCCATGAGATGGATAAATTATGGTACTAAGCCTACGAGAGTGCATCATTATACAAGGAGAGGATGAAACACTATCATGACAAGAAGATCTTGAAACGAGAATTCTATAATGGTGATCTTGTCCTTCTGTATAATTCCAGATTAAAGCTGCTACTGGGCAAGTTGAAATCAAAGTGGTCCTGTCCTTTTGAGGTGGTAAGTGTTTCACCCCATGAGGCGATTGAATTGACGTCCGGAGATGGAACTCAGACATTTAAGGTGAACGAACAGAGGATAAAGCACTACCATGATTGCATTGACGGGGATAAAATTGTTGATGCATACTAATTGAAGTATCTGGGAATGGATCCTGATCCAGAATAAAACGGTACCGCCGTCGTGCTGCGACGTTAAATCAAGCGCTTCTTGGGAGGCAACCCAAGTTTAGATTTCTATATTTTCTTGGTTTGTTATTTTGTTTTCAGCAGTGTATCTGGGCTATTTGACGGGTGTTGAGTGTGCAGAAATTGGAACTCAAGAATCTGGCAAAAGATTACCTCAGTGCAAATTGACGGGACCGTCGACATTGTTGACGGACCGTCAATGCACATTGATGGTATGCAGACCCAGAGTTCAGAGAGTTTGCAAATTTTAACTCTTTGACAAAGTAATTCGACGAACCGTTGACATTCGACATTCTACGGTACCGTCGATCTACATTGACGGTCGGTCGAATTACCCAGGTAAGTACTGTATAGAAATAAAATATAAAATAAAAATAAATTAATAATACAAAGCGAGGAGAGGGTCGTTTAAAGCCCAAAAGACGCGCCTTTTCCTCTTCTTCTCCAGTTCTCTACTTCTCCACTAAACAAACCCACGTAGTCAACCCTCCATCTACCCACATAATTACTCCATTACACCCCACAACACCCCGCCATCACAGAAACCCAAAACCCTCTGCTCTGCTCAAAACGAAAACAAAGCATTCTGAAGAATTCTCTGTACTTTCCAGCACACTCCTCGAGTTTTTCTTCAAATTTCTCAATCAATCAGGTATGTTGATGTTACACACCCTTTTTCTTGGTTTTGGTTTGAGAAAATCTGGTCTTGAATTGCCATTGACATACCTTGGGTTCCCAAATTGTTGACATGACTACTTTATGGAACTAGGATTGTGTCTACCCATTGATTAACTACGTTGGGGGTAAATTTATTTGTTGTGGGAAGTTAAAATTGGTGCTGAACATGAAGGGTAGAGATCATGAACTAGAGTTTGGTAATTGGGCTGTAATTTATACTAGAATTTGAAACTGTTTGAAATCTTTGGTAGGGGTGGGGAATTTGCTATGTTTGCTGTAATTAGGACTCAGGTGATGAGAATATCATGACTCCGCTGAGTCGGCGGGCATTTCGATCCACATTCATGTCGATTAATTTTGCCCGCCAACGGTTCAAAAAAATGATTGTGTAATATTGATGATCATAATAGAGTGAAGTCTGAGTATCTCCAATGGGTTGGAGGGTATTTTAATTGATAACTTCGATTTGACATTGTTATACCCGCCAAACAAAACCCAATAATATGCCAATGGTCAATTACTCTGAACAAGTGGGTGAAGTCTGAGTAACCCCGAGCCTCGAACCCCGAATGCTTCTGCATATATGAAGAATGAATCTGAGATGTGTGTGTATTAGAAACTGGACTAAGATTGCAGACTCTCTGTTTTTCAATAGACATGACTGTAAATATGTTTACGGTATCGTCAATAGGTCGACGAAGTACAGTACCATCAAACTACTTGACGATCCGTCAAAATGTTCGACGGTCCGTCGAAGTACATCGACGGTCCGCAAAGCCCAGATTCAGAGAACACACAGAAACAATTAGAACACCTTTGCTTATACTTATGTTGTGTAGTTTAACTAGAAACATGGTTCCTGATTACCAGTATGGCTCCACCCAAGTTGCCAGCTAAACGAGGGGGTGGTTCTGGGCCCAGTATTAAATACTAGTTACAAGATGAGCCTTCGGATGATGACGAGGCGATGCCTGCCAAAAAGAACAGGGCTGCTGTTCCCGTCTGGAACAAGCAGGTCACACTACCCTCACACTCCGGTTCCTCCAGTCTGAAGAAGAGGGATCGTCTTCATCTAGATCAGGTGATGAGGGTGCCGATGAGGATTCTAAGGCTGCATCTGGAGGCGCTTTACCTACCTCACAGCCACAGACTACTTGTTACACCTCCCATGTTATTTCAAGTAGATTTTGACTTATTAGCGGTGTATACCCTCGGTTTGGTAGTCCGCATCAGTGCTTTACTCACAAGATATTTTACATTGTATGTGTATAGGAATATAAGTAGGAATCCTTGACATTACAGGGGAGTTGGATGTGAAACGAATCGAATCGGAGCAAAGCAAAGCAGTTCAGGCAACTGCTGAAACCAGTCAGCATCGAAGGCCATGTAGACGAGCCGTCAACACGTCGATGAGCCGTCTACTGGTGTCGTCGATAGGGTTCAGAACTCAGGCATTTCAGGTGGCGGTTCGACGACGCACGTCGACGAGCCATCGACATGCCGACGAGCCGTCGACCCTGCTCGTCGACCCGCCGATCTGGAAGTTTCCAGCCCTGTCTATAAATATAAGAACTCACGTTTTATTTCATTATTTTCCACAAAAGGCATATTCTATATCTCTGTAGAACCCTCCCTCTATTTTAACAACAATCTATACCAAAAAGCCAAGATCAAAGCCAAGAATTAAGAGATTCTTATACTAGGAGGCCTATTAGGGTTTGTGGATAGTGAGGACTCTTTGGCATACAAGTGAAGGATTCCATTCTAGTTGAGTAGAGTGACTCAAGGCTTGTTCCCAAGTGCTTAAAGTGAGTTCTATGTTTATTTCCCTTTTTATTAAGAGCACTGGGGGTTGAAAGACTTGGATTATGGAAGGAAATAGAATATAGAGCTCAAATGTGAAAGTAATAGAATCTTAAATAGTAGTTGACATGAATCATGGCTTTTGATATATTATGAATAGAATCTTTCTATTATGATAATAAGAACATGGGAGAAGCATAATAGAAGAACGAATCCAATATTGTATCATGACCATGGCTATGGATGCCCTTGAAATGGGAATAGGAAAATTGAATGATGTATAGTTGATGAAGATTGTGGATTATGAGATTATGAATGTTCTTACAAATGTTTGGGAGTTGTTATATGGCATGGGGAAAGTTGTAGGAACTAAGGAGATGTTGTCTAATTTTCATTATCTTTAGTTCAAATGTACTTATGTTATTGATTACCTAATTTTTGTACGAATTCCCTTGAAGGTAGAATCGCAAGTTAGAGAGGCACGTGAGTAAATGATAGATAGTTGAAGAGATACAAGGTATTCAAGGCTAGTCCCTTCCTTCTAAGGCATGATTCTCATGAAATGAATTCCCTTTTTCCTTCCATGACTTTCTTACATTCCGGGAAATATGAGTCAACATTATATACATATTCTAAAGCCTATGGTATGACATTAATTATTATTGATAGACCCACCTTATGATACTAGCTGCTTCAAGGTGAGGTATGATTATTATGATTTCCCCATAATGGAATCGGGGGTTCTCGACCTTACGTCACCCTGATATGGTTATAGATTATCTTGGGACTCTAACTCGGGGGTTCTCGACCTTACGTCACCCCGATATTGTTATAGATTATCTTGGGACTCTAATGTATGTTTTATGATGAGTTTATGTAATGTACGCGATGATACGATTATACCGCGCCTAGATGGTCGGACATGTCACCGCTAATGCGGGCTGCTTGCGATTATACCGCGCCTAGATGGCCGGACATGTCACCGCTAATTCGGGATGCTTGTGATTATACCGCGCCTAGATGGCCGGACATGTCACAGCTAATGCGAGCTGCTTGTGATTTTACCGTGCCTAGAGGGCTGGAGATGACACCACTAGTAAGCGGCGTATGATGGTATCCGGACGCGGGTAAACGAGGATTATATATGTGATAACTTGATGTATGTGATGTGTTTAAAATGCAATTATTTTTAAAAGCTAAGCAGGTTATGTTTTCCACCTTATGTTTCAGGATTTCTTTATTATCCTCATTTTATTTACGCCTTACATACTCAGTACAATGCTCGTACTGACGTCCTTTTCTTTGGAGGCTGTGTTCATACCCACAGGTAGACAGGGAGGTGATCCAGACTCATAGGAACTATCTGCAATCTTGAGAGCACTCCATTGTTCCGGAGGTGCCATTGCTTAATATTTTGTATATATCTATTTTGGGCACGACGGGGTCCTGTCCCGTCCATATGTCTAGTACTCTAGTAGAGGCTCATAGATACGCATGTGTGGGTAGTATGGTCTCACGATTTTTTTCCCATATGTATATATGTATCATTATTTTGATAACCAAAGGGCTTATGTATATAAAAGTAATTATGTTTCAAATGAAAATGGTTTCCCTATGATTATAAGTAGGTTATTAACGAATGATTGCAGAATGAGTATGATTACGAGTAATATGAGTGGTGCTCGGTAGTTATCCCCGGGTACCCGTCATGGCCCTTAGTTAGGTCGTGACACTACTGAGGATGCTTCTCAGACATCCCAGTCCCCGACGCATCAGAGTTCACATCCGGTATATAATGGTAAAGATGCAACAACTATGCGGGAGTTGAGGAGTAAAAATCTAGAGGATAATAGCCTCTGATTCACAGTTGTAGGTGCCAAGGAGCTATATGACTATGGGGTTGCATTGAAAAATGGGACTGGGCTGAATGAGAACAGAACCATAAATGAGGAGAGGCGTATCAGCTTTGAGGGTCTGGAGATCCTCCCACGCAGTAGAGAAACTATTAATCACTGCCAGTTGGGCTTCATGAATAACCCTCTAGGGGAGTACTGTCCAACAGTGGTGTGAGAGTTATATGCTGCTTATGGGGCTTTAATCAACAAAGTGAAGAAACTACGTCAGAAGCTGAGTGAGATAGACCCTTTGATAGAGATAGAGGTGTGAGGTGTGGTAGTTAACATATCTGCAGATGCAATCAACGTGATATATTTTTGTGATGAATTCACTTCTCTAAGCTAGACTGTTGAGCTGAATGATAAAATTGAAAGACAGAGAGACCAGACGGTCCGATATTGGGCGGCAATCGTGATTGGCAGACCAAGCATGACAAAAGAGATGTCTAATATGGACAAGTGGATGGTTAATCGTTGGTTCACTCTCGATGGAAAATTTTTGTGGAGTGTGATCCAGTTGCGAATTTTTCCTACTCAGGCCGATAATGCACTCACTATTGACAGGTCAATAGTAGTTGCTGCGTTGATGAGTCGATACCCGATTAATTGCGGGCAGTTTGCTGCCAATGAGATACAGTTGAGGGCATCACATTAAAATACTTCATTGGTTTATCCGTGTTTGATCACTGAGCTTGTTCGGAGGGTACAAGTCCATATCTTGCCGCACATTGATCACTAGATTATTGCTTCACATGTGTATTCAGTGCAGAAAAGCAAGGATGAGGATATCAGAGAGGGCCATAGCATAGAGGATGGTTTTCCAGTATTGTTAGTGGGTTTACCTGAGCCTCAGGACATACAACATTCAGGGGTCGCCAATGACACTACGGAGGTGTTACCAGCTACTACTGCCTCGGTGTCCGAGCCTATCCAGACCACAGTTCTTGAGCTTACACAGACAGCTGCATAGAACACTTCAGAGACACAACCACAGACTGCAGCAGCACAACCACAGGGTTCTCCAGCACAGCCTCAGGCTGCAGCCAGAGCTTCTGACCCATATGCTTTCTCTCTAGAAAATTTCAAGAAGTTTGTAAAGCAGGCAGCGATAGCAGATGAGCAAGCTAAAATCATTGTTAACCAGCTAAATGAGTATGTGAGGATGAAATTTGTAGAGGCTATAGAGCCACTAAAGAAGACCGTGACGACTCGCTTGGATGAGTTTGAGATGAGGCTTGCAGCTCTCGAGTTGTCGCAACCGAGTACCTCTGTGGATGCATTGCGGACCAAGTTGGAGTAGCTGAAAGCTGCAGTACTAATATTACAGGCCTGAGATCCGAGTATAGTGGTGATGCCACCCCCACCAGTATTGAGGTGGATGATGAGGTACTCCCGGCTGTACAGTTGATTCCTGATGTGGGTGCTGCGGCTGCCAATGGTGCTGGCGACACTAGAGGGAAGAGAAGGAGAGTGATGCTTACTCATGAAGAGGATTTTTGTGATGAGTGCCGAGAGCGGACTCGACTTCGGGGTCCGAGTAGAGAGGAGCATCAGAAGGAGAAGGCCATCTGGAACTCTCTTGTGCTGAACTACCCCATGGGTAGTGCAGATGCCACCTCCAACAGTGCTCCTGCTGAAGATATCTTCCCGCCACCTTGCCCTATACCACATCCAGTCTGCGGGTGCTACAAATGTTTTTGAGACCCTAGCTGATGCCTCACAGAGATGAGAAGAGTGCCTAGAGCTCCATAGGTATTCCTACTCCCTTGTATTTATTTTGCTGCATTGGGGACACTGCAGAGTTTTTTAGTTGGGGGTATATGATATATGTTAGTGTATATATGTGTTTAGGACCCCTTTGGTTTTTCTTTTCCATGGTTCTTTTCCCGAGGGGATTTTAATTTTTGTTGAACCTGAAATGTTTAGGTCGTGCTTAGATAGAATAGAGTAAGGTTGACTTGTCTGGTTGTGGTTTGAGTAACTTAAGGCATGCTTGTGTGATTTGAAAGAAATACACTCCCCTCCGAAAAATTTGAACTGGTTGTTTAATTGACATGCATGATTCTTTGAATGACATTTAGATTAATGCGCTACTTTGTGTGCTGATTCTTAGCGAGAAGACTAGTGTGTTGACAATTCTTATTCCATGTGTGTGAGGTTCTTGTATAAATTCTCTGGTTATGTGTGTAATCTAGAACTTGTCTGGTTAGTCGTGCTCGAGTCCTTGGATAAGATGAGTTGTGACGTGATCTTAGGCTTTGTTTGTTGATAGAGAACCATTTTAGCCTGAAGATAAGCCTACCTGTAGATATATATCCCTTGTTAGCCATGTTGATCCTTTAAGCCTATTCTTTGACTAGCCGTAATGAGCCAATACCCGTTCTGAATATCCCTCTGAGGTACTTGGCTATTCATTTCTAGCCCCTGAATGAATCCAATGCATAGCATTCTGATGTTTTGATCCAGAACCAATTGCAGCAACATTCACTACCACTGGTCCACATCTAGGCACAGGCTCATTCAACGGAGTTTGGTTACCTGTCATAAGAGATTTAGTAGCCTCCACTACATCAACTGCTGGTGAAGTAATCACTCTATCTGATGCAATCATCAAACCTAGAGCTGGCATAGTAGTAGCATTCACTTCATCATTCTGATGTTTATGGCGTTATTTCTAAACAATAGTCTTCTTTTTTCTATTCCTCTTATTTTTTCTCTTAGGCACTTCCTTAAATGTATCATTTGCAGCCTTCTTCTGATTGTCTTCATTAAACCAGCAAGATTTTATGTTATGACCAAATTTAAGGCAATCATACAAAATATAGGCCACCAATCATAGGAGACAAGCGATGAAGCATACCAGATGAGATATCAATCTCAATTAAGTCAGGCAATGACTGTGATATATCAGTATCAATAAGCACCCAATCCTAGGAAATTTTATCAAACTCAGCAGTCACTTTATCAATGTATAAAGGTTTCCCTATCACTCTAGCCAGCTTACTCAATGCCTCATTTGACCTGTATCCTATAGGAAAAAGTCAATATCTCAATTCTTTAGCATGAGTGGCTAGTTATGAAAAGTGAGTGGCCCTGCCTCTATAACCAGATCTCTCTACTAATCATATCAAACCTAAATAGGTAGTAACCCTTTTTATGGCGGAGAATTTGAGGCTTTGAGAAAAATTCCCAAACAATAGTTAAATAGTTGTTTATCGATTTCTCAAAAAGATTATCCGCCAGCACATAACCAATCAAAGTTGAGCTCCAATAAATCCCCGCCTCCCTTATATCTTCTTAAATGATAGATAATCCCATTTAACCATTACGCATAACATGAGGAATATAGGAAAATGGCTTACCCGTATGAGAATTACGATTGTGGAAAAATGGCTTAACCTCTAGAGGTGATTCAGTTATAATGGTTGCCCTTGTCAGAGTTGTGTGTGAGGAGGTTCCAATATCAGAGAATTGGAGCCATCGTGATGCATGCAATACCTTTTGGTCTATGTCTTCTTGGCCTTCAGTAACCGGTGGAAAAGCTGGCGAGAGTTGTGTTCCATCTTTTCCAGTCATCTCGACTCTTTCTTCAATAAGCTAAAATTGAGAAGGGAGAAAGCTTCCAAATATCAGAGGCTGAAGACTCTGTTGAATTGCACTAGCAGGTGTCACTAGAACGGTTGTCGCCACATGTATCATATCTTGAGTCATTTACCGTCGAGCCATTTTTTATGGTTTCAGTGTACGTTAGCAGCCTTGCTTAACATGCACTGAGAGAAATATATGACATCAGCACTTCAAGCCTAATTGACTCAATTTGTAGAATTAAGTACGATGATTTTTTAATTCAATAAATCTATAAAGTGGTCATAGATGCGGATAATAACAAGAGTGGATACTGGATCTTCATATCGTCCTCGTCCTCTCAAGTGGCCTCTTCAACATGATTATTATGCTACAATACCTTAACTAAGGCTATATCCTTTATCAACAATCTGAAGAATTTCCTATCAAGAATCTGAATCAGTTCATCCTCGTGTCAAACCATTATTCTCAATATATGAACATGCCCATCAAGGATAGAAGATGGAATTACCTTTAAGGTTAAATTCTCATTTATCTTAGGAATCACACATGTCTTTTCGTCCACATACTTATGTCACTAGAAAAAGGAGATTGAATCTTATTTTATGCAATACCTTTTGACCCAGTGATATGTTTCTACTATACTGCTGCCTTTAATAAATCCTTATTATTATGGTAAGATAATATCAGGAAGCAAATGCACCATTCTTTCATGTATAATTCTAGAAAACACCTTGCTAGTGATGTTACTCAGATTAGTTGGTCTTAAGTCTGAGAATGTGCTTATCTCCTTCATATTTACTAACCTTTTTAACTTGTTGTTGAAGTTAAATAAAGGATTTGAGCAGTAAGAGCCCATCCATTTTTCCTTTACCACCTCTTGAAGAGTCTCATGCTCCACTTAAAAATTCAAAAATCTAAAAGAATTTTTAGTAGGTCCTTTGTCTGCTTTAAGAGTGATTAACATAGGAGAGTGGTATGAACCTTGCTAAATAATAGGTTCAATTTCTAGATTTGAGGATAAATTCTTCATAGCCTGAATTCCAAGACTTCTATCCAATCTTGTAAAAATGCAAGCCTCATCTGATCTCTCATTTCATCAAGTATATATGCTTCCAGTAAATCCAAGATCCATCAAGTCACATATGTATAAGCAAAGTTTTAAGTCTTCTGTTTCTGTAAATAGAACTGCTAATCTTCCAAATTTCTCTATATCATCTGTGATCACATTGAATTCTCCTCCTACGACCCATGAGGAGTTTATTTGAGAAGAAATATCTTACAGATCATCCCATAAAGTAACTCTAGTACTCTTCAGTGTTAGGACATATGACATATGACTGTAACCACCAATTCCTCTCCATAGCTTGAGTTTCAAGACATCTATCCAATCTGTTAAAAATACAAGCCTCATCTGATAGTCCATTCCACCAAGTATACATGCTTCCAGTAAACCCATGATCTATCAACTGACATACGTCTAAGAAAATTTTTATGTCTTCTGTTTCTGCAAGTTGAACTAGTAATCCTCCAAATTTATCTATATCATTTTTTATCACAATGACTTCTCCTCCTACAAGCCATGGGGAGGATTATTTGAGAGAAATATCATACATATCATCTCATAGAGAAATTCTAGTACTCATGTCAGTGCTAGGATATATGACTGTAACCACCAATTCTTGTCCTTGACTCAAATGAATGAGTTTACATAATAATAGTTGTTCAGTATCCTTGTTCACCTACACTTAAATTTTATCCTCCAAAAAAATCAAATCTTTCGATTAATATTATGCAATGCAGTTTCCATAAGCATAATCTTTACATGCCAATATACCTAACATATTGAAAAGGCTCCATTAATGTTATAAAGTTAAAGTGTTTCTGTCTGTTTAACAAGACTACTCTCTCAAAGGATAACTGAGTATTTACAGACCTTACATTTCTTAGAGGGAGAACTTCATCGATACATACCCTTGAAATATGCTTTCCTTGTTCACATTTCTCCTAGTAACTTAGGCGGAACGATTTTTTCTCTTTCCTTGTTCTATTTGCCTTCTGTCATGACCCATTTTACTAGGTCGTGCGGGCACCTATCATTCCCACTACGATAGGCGAACCTTTATCCCAATATAACCAATGTAAGTATAGGCGGAAGAAATAAATATAGAATAAGTTTCAAATCATCTGAATAAGATAAAGTGCGGAAATACTAAGTACAACTCCATAGATCTGGTTTGGTCATACAAGAGCACTCACTACATACTACGAGTCTGAAAGATGATAAAGTCTCATAATACAATTGTCTCGAAATAAGAGTAAGACAAGTAAGTAAAGGAGAGAACATCCGGGCAGCGGCCGTCATCATGCTCACACTGGAATGACTCTACAGCAGCCTCGCCAATCATCCCCGAGGGAAAAGAATGGAACCTGTCTAATACTTTGCATCCATAAAAGAATGCAGCAAGCGTAGGTTAGTACAAAAAAAACAGTATTGTTAGGTATCATCGGCCGACCAAGCATAGCTGACATAATTCAGATAATAAAACAGGATAGGCAGATAAATCAACAAGTATAAGTCATACATAAGCCAGAACCAAGTACACGTAATCACCTAAGTTGAAGCATCTACTCCCCAAATGTGCCAAGTCTCAAATACTCAGTTCGAATCCATACATCACAGGTACATCACAAGAATATCACAATAGAAACTAAGTGCAATGCAATAATGTATGAAATGTATATGCAATGCAATGTGGTGTGCACATGTACGTCTCGGTAGCACAACCTATGGGGGACCCATAAAGTCTATGTACTATGTCACTCCGTATCACACAGTACAGAGACGACCATTCCACCCTTCACGCCTGCCGACCATCTTTTATCACACAACATAGAAGGGTTGCGCAATTAGTATTAAACCTCCCAAGTATTTCAAAACAACATAGGCCACATCGTCGCCGCCCTGTCAAATGTGCCTTATTGATATATATGCAAGATGACTGCTTAATGTATGATTCCGGTATGCAGATGGCAACAACAAGATCTCTTATCACACTCATTCTGCTACGGTACATGACCTCGGATCATGAATCTCATCTCTTTTTAACACAACCCATGATTCCGGAACAACCATCGGACATTGGACTAGTCACATCACTTGCATGCAAACTGAGCTCAGCTCATCACAGTGTTTCATTAAGTACCAAAAACTTTATCAACAGTATACCATGAGAATGTGTGCAATGCATGTGCCTACATCAAGAATCAGGTCAATATCAAAAGTACTAACATGGGTACGCCAACAACATATCAACATCACAAGTACAAACATGCTACGCCAACAATATTATGAGAGACTACACAAGTCTTATAGAACTCTGTCCTCGTATTAACATCCACCCGTAAGATACTATAATATCACAATCAAGAATGATACTAATAATGTTATCTTTCAATTTAGGTCAAATCTAACCTTAAAATTTGGGAAAACGTGCCCCACAAGGTCAAAATGAGAAATTCGAAAGCAAAATATCAAATTAAGCACTAGGTGATCATAACCCAACCACTAATTGCTAAATTAAATCATAGATTTATCCTATTTCGAATTTGAAGCAAAACCCCCAAATTTGGGTATAAAGCCTAAGTCTTAGATTCTGAAATTCAACACTAAAAATGGAAGATATATGATTAACAAGCTTAGATTCATCAAAATCTAACATAAACACCATCGATTTCATCATTAATAAGCCTAGGGAAAAGTTCATCAAAACCCACTTCCATCTTCCATTCCTAAGGGATTATTTAAGGAAAGGGAGGGAAAACAGACTACGAACGCACTCGTGGCCTCAGAATTCCCATTGGAGGTCTTGTTGACCGAGTCAACCCCCGATACCTCAAAACTAACTTTCCAACCTAAGTCTCAAAATGGACCCGAGTGCGTTAGGAACCGAACCAAAGATGCACAAAAGTTCTAAAAGACCATTCGGACCTCTCAGAATTGACAAATTTTCAAAATAAGGTCCGTTTTTCCAAAAGTAAATTTTGAGTCAACTATTTTTTGCTTTATGCCTAATTCTCACCAAAGAGTCACCCGTATCAAATCTAAACACCTCAAGAAGAGTGTCAACGGTCCCTTAGGGTCAAAAGTGAGCTAACCAAGCTCAGGAAAGGGTCAAAAGTATCGGTGATGCAATAATGACCAAACGGGTCGTTACATCAGATACCAATTAAACAATCGCTCATCTTCGCGCGACAAGGAAGAGAAGATAGAAAAATGTTTAAATCGGCAAAAGCTGAAGATATCAACTACATATATTGGACTTCTCCTTACAGGAAAGATTCTCATCGAACAAAACTGAATCCCAATGAATGATACCGAAACCACCAGAACGGTACTTCTCCAACACAGAACCATGGGAAACCGGATTAATATTCGACAAATCTGGTGAAAAACTAACTCATATAACAAGAGGTCCAACAATAAGTAATCTCAAACAGGCCAAAGCACCTTGGCTCATTTACCAGTCACAACTCTCTAAGCTTAGCTCAAGCTTCAATTCTCATATGTCCATATTCGGCTTTCCCTCGCAACTGATCCTAGTATAAACAAATCGTTTTACTCGAATTGTCTGGTTTGGATAAAATCGCAACTCTGAATGCAATTAATAGACCCCACAAACACTTTCCCAAACCAACGCAATCCTCTGAATCATGGTCATAAATCGTAACCCATTTCGAACTCATAAAATACTCCGATTCCGCTAACTTTTCTTTCGCACTTACTAGAGTCATTTCTCGTACCTCGATTCCTTAGAAACATATGAACACAAATATCAAAGTTCAGAGCCCATAACTTACCCTCGCCAGAAAGAATCCTTGATTCATCTGCGATCTTTACTCAATTCCATCAAAATTGATCTTCCGGCAGCCAACTCGGTCAGTTCCAAGTCTTTTTAAACCTTCAAATCACAATACGGAAACCATACCACTGATTATCTCATCGAGCAAACAACTGATCACTATAGAGACCTTTCGCACAAGAGTTCCTCCTCAAATCTGTACCAGGCTTATTGTGTACCATTTTTCTGTCCAAGTAACTGTTCTAAGAAAATATCATCAAATCAATTAGGAAATCTAACAAAGCTCGGTAAGCCTGTCTTACCTCAAATCTGAGTCGAACGCATCGAATCTTTAAATATCTTCCTGAAAATATAACCATAGACCATTGGACTTAACTCAGACCATGCTAACCCAGAATGAATGCACAACTCTCGAAAACCACCAATAATCATTAGATTTGACTCTGAGTTTCAAAACCAGTCACTGCCATAGCATGCATAACAAATTCAGTCCATCACTTTCGACTCTACAAATAGAGTCATATCCCAGTTATCAACTTAGTACCGAAGAGCTATACCTTATGATTTCAATCGTCATATTTCTCAACCTTTACCCGATACGCAATTCTGATACAACCCCGAACCTTTCGGCATAAAACATGAAGCCTTATATAGTAATTATATAACCATCGAACCTCTCATAGTATTACCTCGATAATATAACTCTAGTCTTCACATGATAGAGATCCCATGATCCTCTCTCTTAAGGCATGCTAACTTATCCACTGCAGAATGTCACAAAACTTGTCCGACGGTGCACCATCAAGCCACTTCTTATAAACCTCAACATGTCGGTTCACTGAAACTTGCTCCTCACTAGTCGCTGATCACGAACCTCATGGAACTCTATCATACCATAGAGTCCATTCCTATAGATTACCTTCTTAAGTTTACGCAACAATCACATCTCAACTGGAATATGTAGAAAATGACACCACAATCCATACTGACCCAAGAAATCCCCAAGATTTACCTTTTTCTTATCGTTCGCAATCATCTATTCCTTTTCTCAACTCGTCAATTCCCAATTTTCTAATCACTTCACGATTATCGATACCGTAATCAATCCTCGAATCCACATCATCGAATACCACATAATCATAAATCTTGACACTAGCCAAATTAATTCTGGAGATAGGATCGTACCACACACTTTGCACATTAGAGTTTCCTTGACGCTTACCACTCTGAACTGAACACCCTCTACATCCGGCGTATCACACAATAGTACCACTGATATTCTTATGTATCCCACTGAAGCGTCCTTGCCCGAATTACTTACTCAATTCCCGTAATGTATACCGAACTTAACTCAGTTAACCAATCATCGTCTATTCTACGTCCTTGCCCGAATTACATACTCAATTCCTGAAATGTATACCGAACTTAACTCAGTTTACCCATCATCATCCATTCTAACATTTCAAGTACCCATGTTTACTAACCCTTTACTCAAATATTTAATATCACTAGTTCTCGAAGATTCATCTCATACCTTAATTATAGAATTTGAACATTTCTAACCACTCGCACGCCAATCATTTTTATTCAATCATATAAGCCGAGTAATAACACGATTAGTAGCGGGATCTAGCCAATTCCGTTACACAATGCATACAAGGTGCCCAACCTTAGTCCACCACTAATCCCTGTTAGTCTATGATATAACTGAACATTCCAACTCATTTATAACTCTCCAACCCACACTATATTGTACAATCACAACCGAACTTTCACATCACTAACTCTCGTTTCAACGATTTCCTTTTTGCTCTTAATATCGAAGACATCAATCAACCTTATCGGCCACCCTTTTACTGAACGTCATGATATAATGCTCCCGCAACCCAAACACACTCACGTACCAATGTTATCTCACCTAAAGTCGTACGAACCTTAATCTCTTGAACCCGGTAGCAAGATGCCTCATTATAATCCTTCAGTTCCCGTATTTCATTTCGAATCACTTTTATCACTATTAACTTACAAACACTTAAATCCATTTGATCCTTTAAACTAATCATCCATTTAAACCTGACAAACCACAAAACAATATCATTGTTTCTCCTCCCATCTAGGTGAACAACCAGTAACTTCTCATGTCATTAACTTATCGCATACGCTCATAACTGAAGACATTTCCATCAGTCGATTACTAACTCTTCAAATCCTACAACCCAATAAAATTTACCAATCAAACGATGTGCCCATAGCATTCACTTAATAACGAAGTAGTCCTTTAACATCAACTAAGTTATATCAAGAATAACCTTTAGCACCAGACAACCATGCCAGATACCAATTTTTTTCCTTTCCAATCTCTTAAAAAGTACTCATGCCCAAGATATTCTATGAAGTCTCACTTCGCTATGTGATTTCCAATAAGGCTTCCTTCCTGTCCTTATTGTCAACTTCTTTCCTCTATTACACACGATCACAAAATGTTGTCTACATTTGATGGTCATCACCGAATGCACACTTGTTCTCACATACCGAAGTCTAACATTTTACCATTGCTGAATCGTCGACCAGCCATTGGTTCAACAGTGTCATGTGCACCATCATAAAGCCTTGATGGTGCTAAAGTCAAACCAATCACATCATCGAGCACCTACTATTGTGAAGCCATAATTGCACTTTGCCATATCCGAGCAACCAAACGCTAAAATATAGAGACCCTGTAACCCTCTGAACTATCTCCTAATTTCTCACGAACTTCCACAATAAATAAGTCTAATCACGACTCCACACAGCAACCGAGTCTAGTCACAACTCCACAAAATTAAAATCTCAAGACATAACTATGACTGAACTAAATCACGCGTCCGAATTAAGAAAACATGTTACATCTCGGAGATTTTAGATTGTTGCATTGTGAGTAGACCAACATAAGCTTAAGGTGAACATGAAGTCATTATGAGATTAAGGATAGTATTTCATAACTTTAAGCACATACCATAAGATTTTGAAGTCATATGAATCGGTGAAACTAAGTTCGTCGAAGGAAGTGAAATCTAAGTTTGGGAAGATTACGCAACAATTGAGTTATACTTTGTTCAGTAATGACTTAAGGAGAAGCTATAGGGCCCCTTAGATGGTTAATGAAGTGTTACACAAGTGCCAAAAAAGTTTCATAAGGCTTGGAAGTCAAACGAATCGAAACGAGCAACTTATCGGAGGGGGACACTTTGACGGCCCGTAAAAGGGTGGAGCACAATTGTATAACAGTCACAGTGAGCCATGCTGGGCTGGGAAGTTTGACGGTGGATTTTGACGGTATGTAGGAATTTTGACGGTCCGTCAAAGTGGGCGTAGGATTGCCCGACGGGATTTTAAGTTACGCTTTATATATTCAATTTCATATCATTTGGACTCATTATTTCCCCAAATCAGATTTTTGAGCTCTCCAAAACCCGCTCTATAAGTCCATAAACTAATCCAAGCAAAAATCTAAGAAAATCTAAAAGAATCAAGAGGTTCAAGTGCTAAAAAGCTTGCTAGGGTTTGTGGAACTCAAGATGTGCTATGGTGTTGATGTTGGAGACTTCACCTTAGTGGAGTAAGTTGATCCAAGACTTGTTCTTGAGTGATTAAGGTAATATTTCACATCTTTTACATAGAGTTAAGGTTGTTTGATTGTTTTGCCATATGGGTAGAGGAAGAAAAGTGGAAATAGAGTTCAAGTGTGATCTTAAGGATATATTGTAACTCTTGGCATGTTATGAGTATAATCTTGATGTGGGTGACACTAATGATGGTAGGAAAGTGTTGTATATAAGTGTATATATATGGTGTTGTGTTGGAGCTATTGTTATGCATGATCATGAAAAGGAGTTTTGGGGATTGAGTGATGCTTCACTTGAATGAAGTCTCTTTATTATGGAATTTTTGATAATGTCGTTGTTGTTTGGGGGTTGTTTTAGAATTTGATAGAAGTAGATGAAATAGGAGAAATGCTGCCTAATTTTCGATAGCTTATGAATTATACTGGTTTGAACTTAAGGGTGTCTTTGAAGTCTAACCTTGGTATGAATCATCTCAAATGTCGATTTCTCGGGCTTTGGAGGTGAACATTAAGTAGCTGAGAAGACATAAAGGTATGTAAGGCTAACCCTTCCTTCTTAAGGCATGATTCCATTGTTGTACACCTATTCATGAAATTCACCATGTCTCCCATGACATCCGGTTTCTAGAAGTGTTAAAGCTCCTAAGTCTTGATACTCTTATGATATCGTTGATCTCATCCTGCGATAGTTGGCCCTCTAAGGAAAGATATAGTGATGATGATGTTGATGATACTTATGTACTCCTATGTATATATATGTATGGCTATTTGGTAATACCGAGCTTATGTTGCCGGGTATGATATCTACTGCGTACACACCACTACAGTTGAGTATGTATAAGATTGAGCCTTATTATGGCTGAGTATGTATAACAATGAGCCTTGTTATAGCCGGGTATGTATAACGCCAAACCTACATGGTCGGGTATAGTACTACCATATGTATATGTGTATGTATGGAAGGTTTTTATTCAAAAAAGGGTAAGTAAGTGTGATGAACGTCTCAAGAGGTATAAGTGGTTCTTCTACCCCAAGTTATCCTTTATGCTTTCATAATGTTATTACTTATGCCTTAGATACTCAATACGTTGTTTGTATTGATGTCCTTTTGATTTGTGGACGCTGTGTTATGCCCACAGGTGGACAGGGAGATAGACTTGACCATTAGGCTTCTTATTCAGAGACTACTTAGAGGAGCTCCATTTGATTCGGAGCTGCAGCTGTTGGTACTATTCTTTTGTGTACATATATGGGCATGGCGGGGTCCTGTCCCATCTTTATGAAGTTACGTACTCTTTCTAGAGACTCGTAGATAGTTGTGTTTATCTAGATGTCTCTTAGCCTTGTCGGCTCATATTTTTGTATATCATTTTGTTAGCCTTGTCGGCTTGTGTATATGTATATGGGCATAGTTGAGGATGTTGATATAAAAGTGCCTTACCCCGATGGAAATTGTATTATTGATACATAGGATTGTGAGTTAGCCATGTCTCTCACCATGATATAATTGTGGAAGTATGATAAGAGGTGCCCGGTGGGTTAGCTCCGGGTGCCTGTCATAGCCCTCCGGTTAGGTCATGACAAAAGTGGTATCAGAGCAGTTCCATCTTAGGGTGTGTCTACGAGTCGTGTCCAGTAGAGTCTTGTTTATGGTGTGTTGCGCACCACACTTATAAACAGGAGGCTGCGGGCATTTAGGAATGAATAACCTTCTTTCTTCATAGATCCTGCGATAGAGCCATGATAGGATTTCTCTTTCCTTAACCGTGTGTTATGTATTTTAGAGATTCCTGTAAAGAGAAAAGCTACGGCAACCAAAAGGGCAAGACAGTGGTAGAAAGGCGGATTGACAGAGTACCACCCACAGATATAAAGGAAGGTGAGTCCAAGAATGAGGCTCTATCTCGGTCCTCTTACTCGTTGCCTATTTTAGAGGAGCACGAGGGAGCCCCAGCCCCGGCTTCAGCACCCCCAATTCTCCCACCAGATGCTTCGGGCCAAGATATGAAAGAGGCCATTCATTTGCTAACTTAGTTAGTCTCTGCTCAGGCCTAGCAGCAGGGTACAGGTCATGGTGATAGGGCTGTGAGTGCTAAAGCCCGTGATTTTATTAGCCTGAACCCTCTGAAATTCTCGGGTCAAAATCGCATGAGGGACCCCAAAGCTTTATTGATGGAATGTTGAGGACACTTCGGTTAATGCATGCTTCATACATCAAATCAGTAGAATTGACTTCCTACAGACAACGGGATGTTGTGCTTCATTGGTATACGGTTTGGATATCCTCTAGAGGAGTCAATGCACCTCCCCTGGTATGGCAAGAATTTGTTAATGCTTTCCTCTGACACTACTTTCCCCCAGATATTCGGTAGGCTAGAGCCGATAATTTCTTGAATATTAGGCAAGGAAGCATGAGTGCCCTAAAGTATAGCCTTTGCTTCAATTCTTTGGCTAGGTATGCTCCGGCCATGGTAGCGGATATGGGTGATCGAGTGCACCGGTTTGTGAGTGGCTTAGGGCCACATTTGATGGATAAGTGCTTGACTGCTTCACTTTAAGATGGTATGGACATTTCTCGCATTTAAGCCCATGCCCAGAATTTGGAAGAAAGCCAACAACAGCAAAGAAGTAAGTGTAAGAGTGATAGAGGTTATGGCAAGAGGGCTTGATCTTTAGGTCCGACTAGTGAGTTTAGAGGAGGGCAAAGACAACAGTTTTCTAAGAATTCAGGTCATTCCATTACTAGTGCGCCTCCATGGTTTACGGTCCAGAGATTTGATAGACCTATTCACTCCGAGCTGAGTCAGCATTTTAGAGCTTCAGGTTCTCATTACAAGGGTGACTCGGGCCAGGAAAGATCGCCCATACCATGATATTCTCAGTGCGGGAAGTTACACTGGGGCCAGTGCCAATTCGATTCAGATGTTTGTTATGCATGCGGTCCGCCAGGCCATATCATGCGTACTATGGTTGAATTACACGAATTGAAAATGGTGGATTTTGATATTATCACGGGCACGGATTGGTTAGCCTCTTGCTATGCCAATGTTGATTGTAGAACAAATATGGTTTGCATCCAGTTTCCGAGAGAACCAGTTTTGGAATGGAAGGGAAATACAGTGTCTACGAGTGGTAGGTTTATTTCCTATCTCAAGGCAAGGAAGATGATTGCGAAAGGTTATATTTATCATTTACTTCGGGTTCAAGATATAGAAGCCAAATCGCCGACTCTTCAGTCTATCCCCACAGTGAATGAGTTTCCACATGTATTCCCAGATGAACTTCTAGGCCTTCCCCTGGAGCGAGAGATTGATTTCGCTATTGATGTTCTACCGAATACTAAACCCATATCTATTCCTAGTTATAGGATGACTCCTGTAGAGTTGAAAGAGTTGAAGGAACAATTGAAGGACTTGCTTGAGAAAGGCTTTATTAGGCCTAGTTCATTGCCATAGGGAGCACCCATGTTGTTTGTAAGAAAGAAAGATGGCTCTTTGCGAATATGTATTAATTACAGACAACTGAATAAGGTGACGATCAAAAATAAATATCCGCTTCCAAGGATTGATGACTTATTTGATCACTTGCAGGGTGCCAAATGGTTTTCAAAAATAAACTTTAGATCTGGGTATCATCAGGTCAGAGTCAGGGAGGAAAATATTCCCAAGACAGCCTTCAGAACGAGATATGGTCATTTCGAGTTCCGGGTAATATCATTTGGGCTAACTAATGTACCGACAGTATTCATGGATTTGATAGATAATGTGTTCAGGCCTTTCCTGGATTTATTTGTGATTGTGTTCATTGATGATATCCTGGTATATTCTCGGTCTGAGGCAGACCATGTAGACCATTTACGTACTGTCCTTAGAGTTCTCCACGCTCGAGAGCTATTTGCAAAATTTTCAAAGTGTGAATTTTGGTTGAATTCAGTGA
This sequence comes from Lycium barbarum, assembly GCF_019175385.1. Lineage (NCBI taxonomy): Eukaryota > Viridiplantae > Streptophyta > Magnoliopsida > Solanales > Solanaceae > Lycium > Lycium barbarum. Next base: position 85,283,579 of record NC_083345.1, on the reverse strand, counting down.
CCTTTTTGGGGCATGTTATCTGAGCTGATGGCATTCAGGTGGATACCCAGAAGATTGAGGCTGTGAAGACTTGGGCAAAGCCTACAACACGTACAGAGGTTCATAGTTTTCTGGGTTTGGCAGGTTATTACAGAAGATTTGTGGAAGGTTTTTCTTCTATTTCTGTGCCATTAACGAAGCTAACTTAGAAGGCAACAAAATTTCAATGGACGGATGCTTGTGAACTAAGTTTTCAAGAGTTAAAGAATAGATTAACTTCGGGCCCTAGTCCTGACATTTCCAGAGGTATCGGAAGGCTATGTTGTCTATTGTGATGCTTCAAGTGTTGGGTTGGGATGTGTGTTGATGCAACATGGTAAGGTGATTGCTTATGCTTCTAGACAAATGCGAAAATCTGAGAAAAATTATCCAACCTATGATCTCGAGTTAGCTGCGGTAATCCATGCATTGAAGACGTGGAGACATTATGTGTATGGTGTCCATGCTGATATTTATACTGATTACAAGAGCCTTCAGTATATTTTCAAGCCGAAAGAATTGAATTTACGTCAAAGGCGACGGTTGGAGTTATTGAAAGATTATGATGTTAACATCCTATATCATCCTGGGAAGGCGAACGTTATGGCTGATGCTCTTAGCCATAGATCTATGGGTAGCTCATGTAACCTTCAGCCAGAGAAAAGAGAGTTAACTCATGATCTCCAATAGTTAGCTAGCCTAAGAGTTCGGGTAATGGACTTGGGCAATGTGGAAGCTACCATTCAGAATTTAGCCGTATCGTCACTAGTAGTTGAAGTGAAAGAGCGCCAGTATGAGGATTCCATACTAGTTCGTTACAGAAATACACATCCTCAGAAGAAAAAGTTAGCCTTTGAGATTTCTAGATATGGAGTGCTCCGATATCAAGGTAGGTTGTGTGTTCCCGATGCTGCAGGACTACATCATCATATTTTGAAAGAAGCCCATTGTTCCCGTTATTCTATTCATCCCGGAGCAACAAAAATGTACCACGATCTTAAATCCATATATTGGTGGAATGGAATGAAGAAAGACATAGCGGAATTTGTGGCTCAATGTCCTAACTGTCAGCAAGTTAAAATTGAACACCAAAAGCCCGGTGGATTGTTGCAAGCTATGGAAATTTCGACTTGGAAATTGGAGATGATTAATATGGATTCATCGTAGGCTTACCTCATTCTAGGAATAAATATGATTCTAAATGGGTAATTGTGGATAGACTTACGAAGACAACTTATTTCCTACTAGTTAGAACTATATACGCAGCTGAAGATTATGCAAAGCTTTACATTAAAGAGATAGTACGACTCCACGGTGTCCTAGTAACTATTATTTCCGATAGAGGGACACAATTTATATTTAATTTCGGGAAGTCTTTTCAAGAAGGTTTGGGGACTCAGGTGAGTCTTAGTGCAACATTTCATCCGTAGACTGATGGACAAGCTGAGCGTACCTTCCAAACTCTCGAAGATATGCTACGGGCATGTGTGTTGGATTTTGGAGGTAGTTGGGATGATCACTTACCTCTTATTGAATTTGCTTATAATAACAGTTGTTATTCTAGCATCCAAATGGCCCCGTATGAGGCTTTATATGGGTTCAAGTGCACATCACCAATTGGGTGGTTCGAAGTGGGAGAAACTAAATTGATAAGGCCAGACTTGGTCCAGCAAGTAATAGAAAAGGTCAAGCTTATACAAGATCAATTATTAGCAGCTCAGAGTCATCAGAAATCCGATGCAGATAATTGTTGACGAGACTTGGAGTTCCAAGTAAAGGATTGGGTATTCTTAAAGGTGTCGCCAATGAAGGGCGTCATGAGATTTGGAAAAATAGGCAAGCTTAGTCCCTGGTACATTGGACCTTATGACATTGTACGCAAGGTAGGCCAAGTAGCTTAGGAATTAGATCTACTTTTGGATTTGGAGTCAGTCCATCCGGTTTTCCATGTATCAATGCTTCACAAGTGCAATAGAGATCCTTCTAGAATTGTACCTGTAGATGACGTTTAAGTCGCCGAGCAACTGTCCTACAAAGAAGTTCCCATTGCCATTCTAGATAGGCAAGTACGGAGATTCAAAATCAAAGAGGTAGCTTCAGTTAAAGTCTTATGGAGAAATAATAATAGAGGGAAAATGACCTAGGAAGCGGAGGAAGACCTGAAGTTCAGGTACCTACATTTATTTCCACCTCCAGAGGAGACTCAGACAGACATGCCATTGTCCTCAGGTATGTAATGCTTTCTTTGATGCTTTCTTGGTCGTGTATGGCCATGGTGGTGGTTGTTGTTGTTGTTGTAGCCCTATGAGGCGAATATATTTTGGGTTGCTGTGACAGGATGGTAGTACCATATTACGGGGGAAACTCTGGCAAATTTTGTAAAATCCCTAAGAGTCTAACATTCGAGGACGAATGTTCCTAAGGGGGGAAGAATGTTACATCTCGGAGATTTCAGATTGTTGCATTGTGAGTAGAACAATGTGAGATTAAGGTGAACATGAAGTCCTTATGAGATTAAGGAGATTATTTGATAACTTTTAGTGTGTACCATAATATTTTGAAGTCAGATGAATCGATAAAACTAAGTTCGTCGAAGGAAGTGAAAGGTAAGTCATGTTCGGGAAGATTTCACAAGAATTGAGTTATACTTTGTATAGTAATGACTTGAGGAGAAGCTATAGGGCCCCTTATATCGTTAATGAAGTGTTACACAAGTGCCAAGAAGGTTCCATAAGGATTGGAAGTAAAACGAATCGAAACGAGTAACTTATCAGAGAGGGACACTATGATATACCATTTGACGGACCATAGAACATTTGACGGCCTGTCAAATGGTGGAGCACCACCATATAACAGTCACAGTGAGCCATGTTGGGCTGGGCAGTTTGACGGCGGACTTTGACGGACCGTAGGAATTTTGACGGTCCGTCAAAGTGGGCATAGGATTGCCCGATGGGATTTTAAGTTACACTTTATATATTTCATTTCAGATCATTTAGTCTTATTATTTCCCCAAATCAGATTTTTGAGCTCTCCAAAACCCTCTCTATAAGTCCATAAACTAATCCAAGTCAAAATCCAAGAAAATCTAAAAGAATCAAGAGGTTCAAGTGCTAAGAAGCTTGCTAGGGTTTGTAGAACTCGCGATTTCCTAGGGTGTTGATGTTGGAGACGTCACATTAGTGGAGTAAGTTGATACAAGACTTGTTCTTGAGTTATTAAGGTAATATTTCACATATTTTACATACAGTTAAGGTTGTTTGATTGTTATGCCATGTGGGTAAAGGAAGAAAAGTGGAATAGAGTTCAAGTGTGAACTTAAGGATATTATGATCTATAGGTTAACTTGAATTGTAACTCTTGGCATATATGAGTATAATCTTGATGTGGGTGATACTAATGATGGTAGGGAAGGGTTGTATGTAAGTATATATATGGTGTTATGTTGGAGCTATTGTTATGCATGATCATGAAAAGGAGTTTTGGGGATTGAGTGATGCTTAACTTGAATTAAGTCTCTTAATTATGGTATTGTTGATAATGTCGTTGTTGTTTGGGGATTGTTTTAGAATTTGGTAGCAGTAGATGAAATAGGGGAAATGCTGCCCAATTTTGGATAGCTTACGAATTATACTAGTTTGAACTTAAGGGTGTCTTTGAAGCCTAACCTTAGTATGAACCCTCTCAAATGTAGATTTCTCGGGCTTTGGAGGTGAACGTTAAGTAGCTAAGAAGACACAAAGGTATGTAAGGCTAACCCTTCCTTCTTCAGGCATGATTCCATTGTTGTACACCTATTCATGAAATTCACCATGTCTCCCATGACGCCCTATTTCTAGAAGTGTTAAAGCTCCTAAGTCTTGATACTCTTATGATATTGTTGATCTCATCCTGCGATAGTTGGCCTTCTAAGGGAAGATATAGTGATGATGATGTTGATGACACTTATGTACTCCTACTGTGCGCACACCACTACAGTTGGGTATGTATAAGACTGAGCCTTGTTATGGCCGATTATGTATAACACTGAGCCTTGTTATGGCCGGGTATCTATGACACCGAACCTACATGGTCGGGTATAGTACTACCATATGTATATGTGTATTTATGGAAGGTTTTTATTAGAAAAAGGGTAAGTAAGTGTGATGAATGTCTCGAGGTATAAGTGGTTATTCTACCCCAAGTTATCTTTTAAGCTTTCATAATGTTATTACTTATGCCTTACATACTCAGTACATTGTTCGTACTGATGTCCTTTTTTTTTGTGCATGCTCCGTCATGCCCGCAGGTGGACAGGGAGACAGACTTGACCCTTAGGCTGCTTATTCAGAGACTAATTAGAGGAACTCTATTTGATTCGGAGCTGCAGCTGTTGGTACTATTCTTTTTTGTGTACACATATGGGCATGGCGGGGTCCTGGCATGTCCTTGTGATGTTACATACTCTTTCTAGAGGCTCGTAGATAGTTGTGTATAGCTGGATGTCTCTTAGCCTTGTTGGCTCATATTTTTGTATATCATTTTGTTAGCCTTGTCAGCTTGTGTATATGTATATGGGCATAGTTCAGGATGTTGATATAAAAGTGCCTTAGCTCGATGGATATTGTATTATTGATACATAGGATTTCCAGTTAGCCATGTGGCTCACCAAGATATGATTGTGGAAGTATGATGAGAGGCTCCGGGTGCCCACGCCATAGATCGGCCGTTCGCATAAGAATTAAGGACGAGTTTCTATCCTCCATGGGTGATTAAGATAAGAAAATTCAGATACCAATTGGAATCGACTAGATGCCAATTCGAATAAAGTTGCATGAGAGAATGAAAGAATTGGAAGTTTCCTAAATATCTTATAGTATCTCGCGGATAAGTACGGAGCTCATCGTACCGATCCACGAGACTCTACTAGACATGCTCTTGTATTATAGACCGGGTAACCTACGGCTCTGATACCAACTTGTCATGACCCATTTTACTAAGCCATGCGGGCACCTATCATTCCCACTACGATAGGTGAACCCTTATCCTAATATAACCAATGTAAGTAAAGGCGGAAGAAATAAATATAGGATAAGTCTCAAATCATCCACATAGGATAAAGTGCGGAAATACTAAATACAACCCCACAGATCTGGTCTGGTCATAAAAGAGCACTAACTGCATACTACGAGTCTGAAAGATGACAAAGTCTCCTAATACAATTGTCTCGAAATAAGAGTAAGACAAGTAAGTAAAGGAGAGAACAGTTGGGCAGCGGCTGTCATCGTGCTCACCCTGGAATGACTCTACAGCTGCCTTGCCAATCATCCCTGAGGGAAAAGAATGGAACCTGTCTAATATTCTGTATCCATAAAAGAATGCAGCAAGTGTAGGTCAGTACAAAACAACAATACTGGTAGGTATCAGCAGCCGACTAAGCATAGCTGACATAACTCGGATAATAAAGCAGGATAGGCAGATAAATCAACAAGTATAAGTCATACATAAGCTAGAACCAAGTACACCTCATCACCTAAGTTGAAGCATCTACTCCCCAAATATGCCAAGTCTCAAATACATAGTCTGAATCCATACATCATGAGTACATCACAAGAATATCACAATAGAAACCAAGTGCAATGCAATAATGTATGAAATGTATATGCAATGCAATGCGGTGTACACGTGTACTTCAGACAGAAATATCTACGTCTCGATAGCACAACCCATGAGGGACCCGCCAAGTTCATGTACTATGTCGCTCCGTAACCCACAGCATAGAGATGACCTTTCCACCCTTCACGCCTACCGACCATCCCGTATCACACAACATACAATGGTCGCGCAATTAGTATAAAACCTCCCAAGTGCTCAATTTATGATTCAAGTATGAACATGGAAACAACAAAATCTCTTATCACACTCAATCTGCTCCGATACATGACCTCGGATCATGTACTCTCATCTCTTTTCAACACAATCCACTATTCCGGAACAACCATCGGACATCGGACTACTCACATCACTTGCATGCAAACTGAGCTCAGCTCATCACAATGTTTCATCAAGTACCAACAATGTATCAACAGTATACCATGAGAATGTGTGCAATGCATGTGCCAACATCAAGAATCAGGTCAATATCACAAGTACCAACATGGGCACACCAACAATATATCAACATCACCAATACCAACATGGTATGCCAACAATATTATGAGAGACTACACAAGTCATATAGAACTTTGTCCTCGTATTAACATCCACCCGTAAGATACTATAATATCGCAATAGAGATGGAAAAACAATTTCCAATATCTACTAACAACACGTGGCATCAAACCAAAACAATAATACAATCAAGTCAAAACACAACAGGGTGGCTGGCCTTAATCACACAACAGGTCCCAACCTAAGGCAATATCCAACCCAACATCATACCCGAAGGTTTACATGCTTTCTCTGACAATATAATCTAAATATATGCTTCGCTATACGAAGTCTTACTAAGGGTAAGCCATAACCTACCTGGATGGTCGTACAGCAAACACCGGCAAATCACTCCTTTGCCTTGCCTTTCCACTGAGCCTCAAAATCAAAGAAGTCTAGGCATATTCGAGATCTAGATTAGAAATCATGAAGAATGATACTAATATTTCTATCTTTCCATTTAGGTCAAATCCAACCCTAGAAATTGGGGAAACGTGCCCCATAAGATCAAAACGAGAAATTCGGAAGCAAAATATCAAATTAAGCACTAGGTGATCATAACCCAACCACTAATTGCTAAATTAACTCATAGATTTATCCAATTTTGAATTTAAAGCAAAACCCCCAAATTTGGGTATAAACCCTAACTCTTTGATTCCAAAATTCAACACTAAAAATGGAAGATATATGATTAACAAGCATAGATTCATCAAAATCTAACATAAGCACCATCGATTTCATCATTAATAAGCCTAGGGAAAAGTTCATCAAAACCTACTTCTATCTTCCATTCCTAAGGGATTATTTAAGGAAAGGGGGGAAATCTATGATGATAAGGATTAATGAAATAGAAGAGGGATAGTAAGATTTAACTCCAAGAGTATTCCCAAAATATCTCCAAGAAACCTCTACAAAAGCTCCTAAGATTAACTACTTAGGAATAATAAATGAATGGAAAGATTTGGGGTTTTATATCATTAAATACCCCATTCACTGCCCGTCACCGAATTGGAGGTCAACAGACCGCCATGGCGCCACCGAATTGGAGGTCAACAGGCCGCCATGGCGCCACTGAATTGGAGGTCAGCCCTACCGCCATGACGCCACCGAATTGGAGGCACCAGACACCAAAAAATTTTGGTGTCTTCCAAAATTGAAATTGACATCCGGAACCATCCCGGAACCTCCCAAACACAAACCAAATTTGTTGCTATACATAAAAACACGTTACAAATGCACTTGTGGCCTCAGAATTCCCATTGGAGGTCTCGTGACAGAGTCAACCCCCGATACCTTAAAACTAACTTTCGAACCCAAGTCTCAAAATTCATCCGAGTGCGTTAGGAATCGAACCAAATATGAACAAAAGTTCTAAAAGACCAACTGGACCTCTCGAAATAGTCGGGTTTTCTAAAAAGGTCTGTTTATCCAAAAGTCAAAATTGAGTCAACTATTTTTCGCTTTAAGCCCAATTTTCACCAAAGAGTCACCCATATCAAATCTAAACACCTAGGGAAACGTGTCAATGGTCCCCTCAAGTAAAAAGTGATCTAACCAATCTCGAAAAAGGGTCAAAAGTGTCGGAGATGCAATAACGACCAAACAGGTCGTTACACCTTCTCTCTTGTTTTTTGTGATCAGTCTAGGAGGTAAATCTCCTTTATTATTGTTATCCAGTGGCCATGATTTGATATCCCTCTCTTCATCATCATCAATGTCAATATCCTTTTCTAATTCATTGCCCTATAATTTCTCTTTGTTAGTGACTTTATGCTTATGCTTCTTGGCCACTAGTTTCTCATTACAGTTTCCATTATTGTCATCCTGTTTTTCCTTCTCTCATGTTGATTCTTGTATTTTCTTATCATCAACTATCTTTGTTTCTAGATCTATAGTTTCTTGTGAATTTATAGTCTGCAGTGAAGAAGTGTCAACCTCTTCTCCATCTGTGACCATTACTCTCCCATTATTTCCATCTGGTTGTTCTTTTGGAGCCTCTATTTCACCTCATGTCTCTTCTTCTTGTTCTTTCTCCTTCTGTTTGATCGGATATGCTCATGTTATCAATAAGATCAGTAATCACCAATTGCCATTTTCACTCTTTTCATCTCTTGATTCTATCTTGCTTTAGAGTTATGTGTCTTTTATTTGTAATACTTATCTTTATCCTTCTCAGATTCCTCATTGTTCTACTTTCCAAATTCCTTAACTTGTTCAATTCCCTTTTCTGTAAGCTTCTTAGCTTTTAACTTGTTTTGCTCACCAAATTCCATCAGTTATTTAGTTTTTTTTCTCTATTTCATTCACCTTATCACTATTAATTTTCATCCCAAAAGAAGTATCCACCCATGGTTTAGATGTTTCTTTAGCATTCTTGTTCTCTTTCTGCTAGTCATTATCATCCTTCTCATGTATGTGTCAAGTCTACCAATGTGTCATATTTTTTTTTTATCTCCCTTATCCTTGCTAGCTCTTATCCCATTATTCTTGATGTTTCCCTGTAGGCCTTTGTTTTCCACCACTAGATTATCATATTTGTTATCACCTTTTTTACTCTACACCAGATTCCATTGTTGATTTATGACCTTTCCATTCTTACAAACCTTATTTGTTTGTTGGTTCAGCCTTTTGTTTTTAACCTTGAACAACGTCACCCTCCTTTCTTTTTGCCTTTTCTTCCTCCTTCTCTTCGTTCTTCTCTTCTCACCATTTTTCTCCTCCTTTTTTGTGTCTATGTTTAGGATTTAACACCCATCATCCTTACATATAATGGCCCCAAAGTTTCCAATGAGTGAGTGCAATACTCTGACAGGTAGTCATATTAAATTGTTTGTCACTTTGATCATACTTCTTTAGTTTCCACTAATAAAGAAACTGCAAAAAATGATGTCAAAATTTGACCTCCCAAGGTCGATTTTCATGAAAACCTTACACAAAAACTTACCTCAGGGTTAGGTCGGTAAAATCTTGGTCACTTTCTAATCCACCTTCGGAAGTCGCTAAAATTACCGACCTCACAAGGTCATTACTACTCTATTGCAAAAGCCAGTTTCACCTAGAAATATAAAAAATATTAACCACAGGAGGTCGATATTGTATTTTGTTTTTCTATTGTTTTTTATACTAACAATCTATTTGATCAACTCTAGGTTCAATTTCAATTTCGGTTTTAAGTTCTACAGAATAACAATATGACTAATCAAAGTTTAAATTATCTAATTAATCAATCCATATCAATTTAAGGTTCAAATTCAATTCTAAGTTCAACAATAACAATTAAATTAAGCTAGCATACAATGTCTATGTAATCTAATAAAGCCTAATCTAAAATACCCTAAACATGAACATCGAACAAGCATATAAGTTAATTAAAATAAAATTATACAATGTAATGCAACAAATAACTAAAGTATTGAAAACCAAAAAAGAAAAAAATACCTCTAATTGAGGTTTTCGGACAGGGGCAGCTGCTAGTACGGTCGGCACTCAAGGGGGAACGAAGGCTGGTGTCACACCACAAACTTAGGTCTGGATGTAACACGACACTCGGTGCCTAACTACATGTGATCGAGCAAACCATATGGCTGGCTGAATCAACACGGAACATGTACTGAGGCAAGAAATAATTTGAATAAATCATGAGTCATCATCATAACAATACTGAAAGTACAGTTTTAAACATAAGTGCGGAAAATAGTCTGCAAACATAGTTGTGTAGCCCACAAGATTAAACATTACTTAATATTGAACATGACCTATTGACTAGTCTATGAAGCCTCTGACATGAGTCTGAAAATAGTGAACTGTTGCTTGGTCAAGGCCACCAGAAAACCTGACTGTCAAACATAACATGACTGCTGATAAATAACGGCAATGTCCCGAAATAGATGGGGCTCACCAAACAGGTGATACGATTATGTCCTAAAGAGAAAATCCGTCATCTTGGAAATTAGTACCACCAACATAAAATTCAGGCCCCGGGCAAAAGGGACATAAGTACATTAGAATTGTACTTGTAAGTAAAAAAAACTGAAAAAAAGAACTGTAAGTAGGGTGCTAGGGAAATGGACAGCTTAAATCAATAACATGGATACATAAAGTAATCTGAAATCGAAACTGTAACTATAAACTCAAGTTGTAACTGTAAATTGAATCTGTATTGTAAGTTGCAAACTGTAACTAAAACCTGGACATGATCATGATCTGCATGATCAAGCTGTAAACTGAGTAAAATATTTATAGTATGTATATCTGCAGGAGAACCTTAGTAAAACCAATATGTAACCACCACGTGAGCACGTGGCGTCTGAAATCTGACTCGACCAACTGAGCCATCTCATATTTTGTCGGGATATGAGACATGAACGTGACATGAATGGATCAATAGAATCACCCACAATGGGTAACATGAATGAGTATTCTAACTGGGTGGAGCGATCCTTATTCTATGCTGACATACATAGTTTCAGGCATTAAGCCTTCTCGGTAATCTATACTACTCCCAAAATATGAACAAGGATAATAGGTGGCATTTGAGCCCATGGTTTCATAACATATTTAAAATATAGTTCATAACATGTATACATAATATAATTTTCATGAGACATGAGATTCATGGAGGATTCATGGAATATAGCAATTGCAGTTCATATAGCTTTTCGTGTTACATGCTTGAAAACTCATGGAAATCAAGTAATAGGTATTCATGGATTATGTAATGAGTTCATGATGCTCAGAAAAATATACATAAATGAAATACAAAGTTTTGTTATTTCAACTATAAAAACTTTGTAGCTTTTCATGAAACTTGGGCATAATACTCATAAGGATGAGAAATATGTGGAACCATGAATGAACATGGTGAGGGGAAGAACAAGGGTATTCCCACAAGTATATAGAAGCCCTACATACAATAAATTCTCCAACCCAACGAACTAGTTTTCTTCTCTGATGAAGAACACCTAAATCCCTAGCTTAAATCACTTGAGAAGGATTACCTTAGAAATCCTATGTTTTCGTTTAAGAATCATGGTAAGTATCATATATTTAGTGTTAGGATTGATTAATAATCATAGATATGTTCTTACCTTGACGTGGGGGGGGGGGGGGGTGGAGATGGGGGTTAAAATCATCCTTCAAGGGGTTCCTATGAAGTTGGAAGGTCTGATAAATGAAATTTTGAATTAGGTGTTGAGTTAATAGGAAGGGACATTCGAGATGGCCTGATTCGCTGAGCGAGCTCCAAAGAGAGGGGTGGCCTCGTTTAGCAAGCTCTATAGCGAGTTCACCTAACCTAATCATACTGTCTCGACCCAAGCCGATGAGTCGTGACGAGTGCCTGACCACTACTAACCAAGCACCCCCAACTCATACTTTCATCTGTCATTGAGCAATATAGTGGCCCATAAATAAACTATAACTGAACTATACTATCTCCTGTATGCAGCAAGAACTTGCAACTAGCATATATATATATATACACACACACACGGATATGTACTGCGGATAACAGTGCAGGCCGACTAGGCCGCTACATATGTTGTACAACAAAAATAAAAGCCGCCATGGCTACATAATTTCCCTACTATGTACAACTGTCTACAGATCTCTAATAGGGACAGGGCTCCCGTCATACCCATATACATAAGTCAAAATAGCATACCAAAATGAACAGCATCTCCAAGCCAAGTGGAGCGTACTGGGTACTGCTGGGTGGAAGTCCTACTGAGCTGGATTGCCTCTCTGTTTATCTGAACCTACGGGCATGAACATAGCCCCCCCCCCCCCCCCCCCCCCCGAACAATAAGGGATTCAGTACGGATAATTTACTGAGTATGTAAGGCATAAAATCAACATGCACATAAAATCATGGAAAAACATTTGAGACATGCTAGTGAGTATGTGAATCTAAATGAATCTGTATGACTGTATATCAGGAAACATATATATATATATATATATAATATATAGGAACGCCACAACATAGGCCACATCGTCACCCCTCGTTAAATATGCCTTGTATATGTACATGAATGCCACAACATAGGCCACATCGTCACCCCCTTTCAAATTTGCCTTATATATGTACATGAACGCCACAACATAGGCCACATCGTCACCCCCTGTCAAATGTGCCTTATATATGTACATGAACATCACAACATAGGCCACATCGTCACCCCCTGTCAAATGTGCATGAAGAATGAGAATGAGTGCAATGCATAAGTAAAATGAAATAATAGGACTCTCAGAATGATATGATGTCATATTACCTCTGGTGGACAATTACTGAGCTAACATCACTAAAACATGAAATCTCACGACCCGTGAACAGAAGGAATATCATAACAGGGGTACATGATCATCAAAGACTAAAGTACTCCTAGCGCTTCTAAGAGTAGGGTAATATGGAAGCTCATATGCTCGTTTGTACATTCACATCATAGGATCATCATCATCATTAACATCTTAGAAAATATCTATCTTTAGTATCATAAAAACTTTGAGAATCATGAACTTCTAACTTTTGAGAATAAGGATGTTGTAGAAAGCATGTCTGGGTGCATCAGAAGGGAATCATGCCTTTAGAAAGAAAGGGGCTAGCCTTAACATAGCTTTTCCGTCGCCTTAACTTTAACTACTTAACGCTTGTTCTCCCAAGCTCGTAAATATACATTAAAGAAAATTTATACTATTTTTAGGCTTATTGTCATATGCTTGTCTTAAGCCCTCAAATTAATTCCTTTTAAAAGCTGCCGAAATTCGGGCAGTATCTCTCATGTTTATATCCCTAGCCCGAAATCACAATACCAACAAAACAGTAACAATAGCAACCCTAATATCAACAACATCATAATCAACACGAATATACTCCAAAAAAAATCCCACACGATGTCTTTCCCAATTTCTCAACCAACCATAACAATATCCACAATACCATAATCAAAGAATTATATTTAATTTAATCTCAAATTAATCCAAAATCTCCTTTCAAATTCATCTCATAGTCATCATCTTCAATTCAATACTTTGTGACTTCTCCACTTTGATTCTTTTCCTTTTCAAGAGTTATTAAACCATTAAACCAACTCAATCATATAGATAAGATGGGGAACATACCTTATAATGGCAGAACTTCACCTCACTCAAATTCTCCCAAGCTCAAGTTCATTACAACATTGAAGAGAAGCAAGAATAATCATCTTCCATAGATTATCTTAAGGTTTTGATGTTTTGATCTTCTCTTTCAATGGTATGGAAGGTTGTGGAATGTTGTAGAACCTTCAAGAATTCTCAAAAACTCTCTTTTAATGGGAGGATAAGTGTGGAAGGCTCTAGATAAGTGTGGAGATGAGAAATGGTGAGAAATTAGGTGATTTAGATGACTTAAAGGGGTATATATAATAGTCCAATTCGGGTTGGGCTGGTGGGCCGAAATTAGTGGACTTTTTAAAAGGTTTCTAGAATTTCTGCGTAGGTTCGCGGGCTTTTGGCAGTCTATTTTAAAATGCTCATAACTCTCTACTCCGATGTTGTATCCATGAACAGTTTGCTGCATTGGAAACTAGACTCGACGAACTTCATTTTAGGCTCTTAAACTAGACTCGACGAACCTCAAAACTCCTAATATACCCGGAGATATACCTCTCTCCAAATTTTCCCCAATTTTCGACAAACTTATTTTCTTCGATTTGCTTGATCCCAGAAACCTTTAGAAACTTTCTTAACACTTGATAAGAGTATTCCTTAACCTTACAAGGGTTCCATGACCTCTACGAGCTTATGTTAGTTTACTCACAACGCACACGACGTGGAAATTTTTGAGGTGTAACACATACTTAGTCAATTTTCTGAAGTTTGCTCCTTGGGACCACTATACCTCGTTGAGGAAGGTCTATAGCGAGCTCCTGTTTCGCTCAGGTGCTTGAGCAAGCTCCTATTGTCATTTCTACACTTAGTCGAAATTTTACATTTATCGATTTGGAAGACCCTGCCTAGTTGAGCGAGGACTATAGCGAGCTCTGGTCTCGCTCTGGAACTCACTGAGCCAGCTCCTTCTGCCATGCAACACTTAGCCAAATTCCTCTCTTCTGATTTCATGGTTCTATACTTTAGTTCTAGAGTTTGAAATGTTACAATATCTCGCCCCCTTGGGATCATTCATCCTCGAATGATGGATCATGTTTCTCATGGTAAAATTCACACACCTTAAGGATATGGCTGCGTGAATTCAGGACTGAATATTCACTGAACTGAAGGAATTGATGGACTAAGTGAATACTAACTACATGAATACTGAACTAAATGAATGTTGAACTGACTACATACTAAACCGAATGACTACTGAACTGACTGAATACTGGTGTTACACCTCGTAGTTTTACACATTGAGATTCGCTAGGTGCTAATTGTTCAACTGTGGACACTGAAGTTACTGTCGAAGATATATGAGATTATATGTGTTAATCTTGTCATTATGAGGGTTTATGCTCATGCAATAGGTTATGAAAGGATTGGAGAACAAGTGAATCAAGGAGATTAAGTTTTTGGTACTTTGGAGAAAAGTTGGGCAAGATTTCGTACGATAATTTTGGTCTAACTTGGAGAAAGAATATCTTTTAGCATATGAAGAGTTTTTAGGTAAAGTAAAAGCCTAAAATGAAGTTCATGAAGTCTAGTTTCCAATGCAACAAACTGCATATCAATCCGACATCGAAATCAAATGTTATGAGCATTTTAAGATATACTGTCAAAGCAGGGATTAACTCTGCGCAACCACGCCTGGAGGTGGCACGAACACGCAGAGGACCAAGGGATAACTCAGCGCGAACACACCCTAAGGTGGCGCGAACGCGCTGAGCAATTTTTAGGTCGGTGTAGGCAGACTCTGGAACGTTATAGAAGGGGGGGGGGGGTCACCCCCTCATTCTTCATCCAAACTTCTGAAAATTTTTCCTCAACCTCCGATCATCAAATTTTAGCCCAAATCAAGTATAATCTCTGGATTCAGGTTAAGACAGCATATAGTTACGATTATAATATCGTATTGCGGTAAGTCTTGGCTTGAAATCAAGGGGAAATTGAAGATATTTTTGTTCTAGCAAGAGTAAGGTATGAATCTCTCCTTATTGATATTGATTTAATTTTATTTATGAAGACAGAGTTATTAAATCATCGTATGACGGATTAATTGGTTTAGAAATCGGGTAAACATTGCGTGGGATGTTTTATGGAGTATATTGGTGTTGATAATGTTGTTCTTGATGTTAGTGTTGTTGTTGTTGTTGTTGTTGTTGTTGTTGTTGTTGTTGTTGTTGTTGTTGTTTTTGTTGGTTATTGGTGTTGTGATTTCGGGCTAGGGATATAAACAGGGGACATGCTGCCCGAATTTCGGTAGATTCTAATAGGATTTAATTTGAAGGCTTGAGACAAGTATATGATGACAAACCTAACAATAGTATAATTTTCTTGAATATAGATTTAGGAGCTTGGGAGGACAAACGTTAAGCAGTTAAAGTTAAGGCGGCCGAAAAGGTATGTTAAGGCTATCATTTCTTTCATTTTGGCATGATTCTATGATATGAACGAACAAATTGGTAAACGAGCTTCCATATTACTCTACTGTTAGAAGTATTAGGCATACTTCAGTCTTTGATGATCATGTGCCCTTGTTATTATGTTCCTTCTATTCATGGGCCTTGAGATTTCATGTATTAGTAATGTCAGTTTAGCAGTTGTCCACCAGAGTTAGTGTGACACCATATTATTCCGAGAGTTCTATGTATTCATTTTGTTTATGCATGGCATTCATATTCATATGCATATTAACCCGTGACCAGAAGTCGTTATATACGCATATATTATATGTGTATGGGGTATGTGGAAAGGTATAGGCGTTATATACGCATTACCACTTGATCAGCTGGTGCACCATGTTGATGATGATATATGGATCGGGCTGCACGTTCCGCAGCAATGTATATGATGATGATGATGATGGCCGTAGAGAGGCCGATGGGATATGAAAAAATGGATTGGGCTGAACGTTCCTTAACACTATGACCTATATATATATACATGAGCTTGATTATCATTGAGAGCATGCATGCTATGCGCCCACAGAGGCATCGTCAGTATAATGATTTATGCAAACACTTTTAGATACTCGATCATACAGATGCATACAGACAGTCAGTTGGTTTTTGACTTCAGATTCAGTTCATGATTCTTATGTTTATATTACTTTTATGCCTTACATACTCAGTACATTATCCGTACTGACTCCCCTATTACTCGGGGGAGGGGGCTGCGTTCATGCCCACAGGTTCATGTAGACAACGAGACGATCTAACTCAGTAGGATTTCCCCTCAATTGTAGTCAGTGCGCTCCACTCGATCTGGAGCTACGGTCTATTTTGGTATGTTATCTTGGGATGTATATGCATATATGGATATGACCGGATCCCTGTCCCGTCCTTTCTACAGCTTATACTCCATTAGAGGTTTGTAGACAGTTGTACATAGTTGGGATGTTATGTAGCCATGACGGCTCTTATTTTGTTGTACTGCACATGTAGTGGCCTAATCGGCTCGCATCGTTCTTTCCATCTTATATACGAGTATAGGCACTCGTCACGACTCATCGAATTGGATTGTGACAGAAGTGGCATCAGAGCAGTTCCGTCCTAGGGTTGTCTATAGACTGTGTCTAGTAGAGTCTTATTTATGGGTGTGTCATGCACCACACTTATAAACAGAAGGCTACAGGACATTTAGGATGTTACTATTTCTATCCTAGATCGTGCGATAGAGCTATGAGCTAAGAACTTCCTTTCTAATAATTTGTTCTGATTTCAGTGATGTCTCGTAAGAAAGCTACAGCTGCCCCGAAGGACAAGGGAGTGGCTAGTGAGGCCCTTAGTCGTACTCAGTGGGCTACCAGAGCTCGGGGCGAGTCTCAGAGTGAGAGCCTATCTCAGACTTCACATACCCCACCTTCAACACCTGCCCCAGTGCCCCCAGTTCCTCAGCCAGATGCACCGGGCCAGGATGTGTGGGATGCTGTGTAGTTATTGACCAGATTTGTAGCCGCTCAGGCACAGTGGCAGGGAGTTGGCGTTGACCAGGTAGACCGAGCTTGTGGTGTTAGGGTTAAGACTTTCCTCGAGTTAGATCCTCCAGAGTTCTCTGTGTTAAAGCAAAATATGGACCCTCGGGACTTTATTGACAGTATGCAGAAGACCTTGAGGGTTATTCATGCTGATGAGTTTGAGTCCGTGAAGTTGGCTTCTTATCGGCTCCGTGATATTACAGTGCAGTGGTATCAGGCATGGGAGCTGTCTAGGGGAGAGAATGCCCCTCCAGCCGTGTGGTAAGAGTTTTCAGATAATTTTATTCGCCATTACTTACCACCAGAAGTCCGACGGGCCCGAGCAGATAGTTTCTTGCGTATTGAGCAGGGCAGTATGAGTGTTCAGGTATTGTGTACATTTTGATTCCTTGGCTGGATATGCCCCACCCATGGTGGCTGAGATAGAGGACAGCGTTCATCGTTTCGTGGCTGGTCTAGGCCCATATTTGATAGATAAGTGTACGACTGCTGCATTATAGCCGGGCATGGATATTTCCCGCATACAGGCATACACACAGAATCTAGAAGATCATAAATGTCAACAGAGGACAGAGCATGAGCATAACCGGGGCCGTGGTAAGAGGGCAAGATCTTTAGATGTCAGGGGTGAGTTTAGAGGAGGACAGATATAGCAGTATTCCCAGTATCCATTCCATTCGGCAGAGAGTGCACTTTCACGGTTTTCAGATTCGAAATTTGACCGGTCATCTTATTCTGGAGCGGCTCAGAGTTCTAGAGCTTCGGCTTCTCAGTTTAGACCGGAGTCAGGCAAGATGATACCCCCTTTGCCACGATGTGCCCAGTATGGCAAGTTACACGTAGGTTAGTGTCGGCTAGGATCAGCTGTTTGTTATGCTTGTGGCCAGCCAGATCATAGGATTCGACAGTGTCCGATGCGAGAGAGTGGGGGTATGGTCTAGCCTACAGGGTCCGTAACCGGTTTTTCTTCTTCGGTACGCCCTTCAGGGTAAGGTTCTCAAGTACCGGTAGGACGTGGCAGAGGAAGGAGTGGAGCCTCTAGCTTGGGCGAGCCTCTGTACCGCGTCTATGCACTAGCCGGTAGGCAGGATCGTGAGTCGTCTCCTGATATTGTTACAAGTATATTATCAGTTTCCTCCTATTATGTGTATGCACTAATTGATTCGGGTTCTACCTTATCATATGTTACTCCATTTATTGCTGAAAGTTTGGGATAGAGCCTGAGTCAATTGAACCTGTCCACGCTAGTTGGCGATCGAATGATAGGTAGGCGGGTGTATCGAGGTTGTGTAGTTATAGTGTGTAATCGTCATACTATAGCAGATTTGATTGAATTAGGTATGATCGATTTTGATATCATTATGGGTAGGGATTGGTTGGCTTCCTAGTATGCTAATATCGATTGTAGAACGAAGGTTGTCTGGTTCCAGTTTCCAGGAAAACCAATTTTAGAGTGGAAAGGTAATGCTGCTTCAGCGAAGGGTAGATTTATTTACTACCTTAAGGCAAGCAAGATGATTAGGAAAGGGTATATCTATCACTTAGTTCGGGTGCAGGATGTACAAGCAGAGTCACCGATCCTTCGGTCTGTTCCTGTAGTTAATGAGTTCCCAGAGATGTTTCCAGATGAGCTTCCAGGCTTTTCGCCGGAGCAGGAGATTGATTTTTCTATTGATTTATTACCAGATACTCAGCTCATGTCCACCCCTCCTTATAGAATGGCACCTGCCGATTTGAAGGAATTGAAGGAGCAACTGAGGGATTTACTTGAGAAGGGCTTTATTTGACCAAGTACATCACCGTGGGGAGCACCAGTATTATTTGTAAGAAATAATAATGGCTCCTTGCGAATGTGTATTAATTATAGGCAACTAAATAAAGTGACTATAAAGAATAAGTATCCACTTCCGAGGATCGATGACTTATTTGGTCAGCTATAGAGTGCCAAGTATTTCTCGAAGATAGACTTGAGATCAGAGTATCATCAGGTTAGAGTGAAGGAGGAAGACATTCCGAAGACGACATTTAGGACTAGCCATGGGCACTATGAGTTCCGTGTCATGTCATTCGGGTTAACTAATGTCGCAGCTGTATTCATGGACTTGATGAACCGTGTATTTAGACCCTTTCTAGATTTGTTCATGATTGTATTTATAGATGATATTCTGATTTATTCACCATCAGAGGTTGAGCATGCGGATCATCTACGCGCAGTGCTTAGCATTCTTCGGGATAGAGAGTTATATGCGAAGTTTTCAAAATGCGAGTTTTGGTTGAACTCTGTGGCTTTCCTTGGTCACATTATTTCAAATTAAGGCATCAGAGTGGATACTCAAAAGATTGAAGCTGTAAGGGATTGGCCAAGACCCACGACCCCAACACAAACACGTAGTTTCTTGGGTCTGGCAAGATATTATAGGAGGTTCGTAGTGGGATTTTCTTCTCTTTCAGCCCCACAAACCAAGCTGACTAAAACAATCAGCAAAGTTTCAGTGGGCGGATACATGTGAGTAGAGTTTTTAGACATAAAAGGATAAGCTGACATCAGCACCCATCTTGACTCTTCTAGAGGGAACAAACAACTATGTGGTGTATTGTGATGCTTCAGGTATTGGATTGGGTTGTGTATTAATGCAGCATGGTAAGGTTGTTTCTTATGCCTCCAGATAGCTGAAGAAGCACGAGAAAAACTATCCAACTCATGATCTTGAGTTAGCTGCGGTGATCCATGCCTTGAAAATGCGGTGGCACTATTTATATGGTGTTCACGTTGATATCTATACCGACCATAAGAGTCTTCAGTAAATCCTTAAGCAGAAGGACTTGAACTTACGTCAAAGGCGATGGTTAGAGTTGTTAAAAGATTATGATGAAGATCCTTTCTTAGTTCATTATCGGCACACAGCTCCTCAGAAAGAAAAGACCCCCTTCATGATCACAGGAGATGGAATACTCAAGTATCGAGGTAGGTTATGTGTTCCTAATGTTGCAGGCTTTCGTCAACAATTTATAGGGGAAGCCCACTATTCTCGCTATTCTATTCACCCAGGCACAACAAAAATGTACCGTGATCTCAAGGAAGTTTATTGGTAAGATGGTCTGAAGAAAGATATAGCTGAGTTTTTCGCTCAATGTCCAAATTGTCAGCAAGTTATGATAGAGCACCAGAAGCCCAGCGGTTTGTTGGAGGCTATTGAGGTACCGACATGGAAGTGGGAGGTACTTAATATGGATTTTATTACAGGTTTGCCCCGTACTCAGCGGAAGTATAATTCAATATGGATTATAGTTGACAGGCTTACAAAGTCAGCCTACTTGTTACCTGTCAAAACTACTTATTGAGCTAAGGATTATGCAAGGCTCTATCTTAGAGAGATTGTACGACTTCATGGTGTTCCTACAGCCATTATTTCAGATAGAGGGGCACAGTTCATAGCTAATATCTGGAAATCTTTCTAGAATGGATCAGGGACTCAGGTGAGTCTTAGTACCGCCTTTCACCCCCAAACAGATGGGCAAGCTGAGCGTACTATACAGACAGTTGAGGATATGCTGAGAGTTTGTGTGATTGATTTCTCAGGGAGTTGGGATGAGAATTTGCCACTCCTTAAGTTTGCATATAATAATTGTTACCATTCCAGTATTAAGATGGCTCCTTATGAAGCTTTATATGGGCGGAGATGTAGATCACCTATAGGATGGTATGAGGTTGGAGAGAATCGATTAGTAGGCCCAGACTTAACACAGCAAGCGGTTAACAAGGTGAAAGTGATTCAAGAAAGACTATTAGTGGTGCATAGTCGACATAAATCCTATGTAGATAATCAGCGGCGCAAGTTATATTTTGAGGTAGGTGACTGGGTTTTCCTAAAAGTCTCTCCTATGAAGGGAGTGATGAGATTTGGCAAGAAGAGTAAGTTGAGCCCTCGATACATTAGGCCATATAGAATTATTCGTACAGTGGGTAAGGTAGCGTATGAGATAGAGCTACCTTCTGATTTTGAGTCTATACATCCAGTGTTCCATGTGTCCATGCTTCGTAAGTGCATAGGAGATCCCTCAAGAGTTGTACCAGTAGATGATATTCAGGTGACTGAGCAATTATCATATGAGGAAATCCCTGTAGCTATATTAGATAGGCATGTCCGTCGGCTACGAACCAAGGATGTGGTTTATGTTAAAGTACTCTGGACAAATAATAACGTTGAGGAGATAACTTGGGAGGCGAAAGAGGAGATGAAGACTAAGTACCCGCACTTGTTTGCGTTGTCCCAAGAGGCCTAGTTTTGAGACATCATCATCCCCAGGTATTGGATTTATTTACAACTATTGTGATTGGCCAGATTATGTGTGGCGTGACCTCGTGTGAGGCCATATTGTTGTTTATTCTAGCATGTGGCCCCGTGCGGCATTATCTTGGATTGCTGTGCAGGATGGTAGTGGTATAGTTACAGGGGAAACTCTGGCAAAATTTTCGTAAAATTCCTAAGAATTTTAACATTCGAGGACGAATGTTTCTAAGGGGGGAGGATGTTACACCTCGTAATTTTGTACGTTGAGATTTGCTTGGTGCCAGTTGTTCAACTGTGGACACTGGAGCTACTGTTGAACATATATGAGATTATATTTGTTTATCTTGTGATTATGAGGGTTTACACTCATGCAATAGGATATAAAGGGATTCAAGGACAAGTGAATGAAGTAGATTAAATTTTTGGAACTTTGGAGAAAAGTTGGGAAAGATTTCATACAATAATTCTTGTCAAACATGGGGAAAGAATATATTTTAGCATATGAAAAGTTTTGAGGTAAATTAAAAGCCTAAAATGAAGTTCATGAAGTATAGTTTCCAACATAACAAACCCCGCATCAATCCGGCATCGGAATCAAAAGTTATGAGCATTTAAAGACAAATTGCCAGAGCAGGAATTAACTCTGCGCGACCGCGTCTGGAGGTGGCGCGAATGCGCAGAGGACCAAGGGATAACATCGCGCGAACAAGCCCAAGGTGGCGCGAACGCACTGAGCAATTTTTAGGTCGGTGTAGGCAGACTCAGGAACGTTATAAAAGGGGGGGTCACCCCCTTATTCTTCATCCAAACACCCCCAAAAACTCCTCCAAACTTCTAGAAAACTTCCCTCAACCTCCAATCCTCAAATTTTAGCCCAAATCAAGTATAATCTCTAGATTCATGTTCGGACAACGTGTAGTTGCGATTATAATATCGTATTACGGTAAGTCTTGGCTTGAAATCAAGGGGATATCGAAGATATTGCGGTTCTAGCGAGAGTAAGGTATGAATCTCTCCGTATTGACATTGATTTAAGTTTATTTACGAAGATAGAATTATTAAATCATCGTATGATGGATTAATTGATTGAGAAATACGGTAAACATCGCGGGGATGTTTTATGGAGTATATTGGTATTGATGATGATGTTCTTGATGTTAGTGTTGTTGTTGTTGTTGTTGTTGTTGGTTGTTGGTATTGTAATTTCGGGCTAGGGATATAAATAGGGGACATGCTGCCCGAATTTTGGCAAATTCTAAAAGGATTTAATTTGAAGACTTGAGACAAGCATACGATGATAAGCCTAACAATAGTATAATTTTCTTGAATATAGATTTATGAGCTTGGGAAGACAAACGTTAAGTAGTTAAAGTTATGGCGGCCGAAAAGGTATGTTAAGGCTATCCTTTCTTTCATTTTGGCATGATCCTATGATATGAACGAACAAGCGAGTAAACGAGCTTTCATATTACTCTACTCTTAGAGGTATTTGGCATACTTCAGTCCTTGATGATCCTTTACCCTTGTTATTATGTTCGCTCTATTCATGGGTCTTGAGATTTCATGTATTAGTAATGTTAGTTCAGCAGTTGTCCACCAGAGTTAGTGTGACACCATACTTTTCCGAGAGTTCTATGTATTCATTTTATTTGTTCATGGCATTCATATTCATATGCATATTGACCCTTGACTAGAAGGCATTATATACGCGTATATTATATGTATATAGGGTTTGGGGAAAGGGATAGGTGCTATACGCATTACCACCTGATCAGCTGGTGCACCATGATGATGATGATATATAGATCGGGTTGCACGATCCGCAGCAATGTATATGATGACGATGATGATGGTCGCAGAGAGGCCGATGGGATATGAAATAATGGATCAGGCAGAATGTTCCTCAACAATATGACCTGTATATATATATATATGAGCATGATTATCATTGAGAGCATGCATGTTATGCGCCAACAGAAGCATTGTCAGTATACAGATTTATTCAAATACTTTCAGATACCCAGTCATAAAGATGCATATAGACAGTCAGTTGGTTTTTGAGTTCAGATTCAGTTCATGATTCTTATGTTTATATTACTTCTATGCCTCATATTTAGTACATTATCCGTGCTAACTCCCCTATTGCTCGGGGGGGGGGGGGGGGGGGAGGGAGGGCTACGTTCATGCCCGCAGGTTCAGGTAGACAGAGAGACAATCCAGCTTAGTAGGACTTCCCCTCAACTATAGTCGGTGCGCTCCACTTGATCCGGAGCTGCGGTATATTTGGGTATGTTATCTTGGGATTTATATACATAAATGGATATGACGGCAGCCCTTTCCCATCCTTTCTACTACTGGTACTCCATTAGAGGTCTGTAGACAGTTGTATATAGTTGGGATGTTATGTCGCCTTAACGGCTCTTATTTTGTTATACAACATATGTAGTGGCCTAATCGGCCTACATAGTTCTTTCCATCTTATATATGTACAGACTACGTAGAGTTTATGACGACATCCTTTCATGAGTGAGTATAAGTTCGGTTTGAGCTATTTATGGGCCCTTATTATTTAATGTTATTCAGATAGTTCACTGGAGATCAGGCACTCGTCACGACTCATCGATTTGGGTCGTGACAACTCTGAACATAGAGATTATTGCTTGAGGTTTGGATACTGAACTGACTGAAAATTGAAAATCCAACTGCTATAATAAAAGGTCTAAATGTAGAGGTTAGTTACCTTTGAGATTTTCTGCTTGTTCGTCAAATAGCTGCGGATACTTGGACGTCATGTCCTCATCAGCTTCCCACATAGCCTCTTCAACCTTCTGATTTCTCCATAACACCTTTATTGAGGCAACTTCCTTAGTTCTCAAACTATGAACCTGACAATCAAGAATAGCCCCGGGAATCTCCTCATAAGCTAGGCTAGCACGGCCCAAAATCCCATTTGTGCAGTGAGGGCTCCCAACCCAACCCTTAGACGAAAGCCCATATACATGCAAATCAAAATAACTTAAGTAAATGCAGAAATAAAGTCAACAACCCAAGGTACTTAATTGTTAATAATAAATAGATAGACAATAAGTATAGGCCTGAAATCACTACCTAAAACCTGAAAGTAACAAGTACAGAGCTACTAATCCAAATACAAAGCTGAATAATACATAATGTTGTCTAAAGTGAAGAAAGACAGGAAATAAAAGTAAAAGAGAGTCTGGCACCGTGGAAACATCATCAGCTCACCCTAAAACTCTGAGAAAACTCTCTAATAAGATCCACGAGCCTCCATTCGATCCCGGATCTGTACTTGCACACAAAAGGTACAGCAAGTGTAGAGTGAGTACGAGAAACACGTGTACCCAGCAGCATCGTTGACCGACCCTAGACTATAGTGATGACGAGGGTTGGTACTTTAGGTACTCCTCTTCTTGCTTAGTTAATTTTGAAATCACAGTTTATAAGCATACAAATAAGAAAATAAGAGTCTCACAATATAAGCAAATCATAAAGTTCATTATTTTCGAGTATGCTCATGAGGGTTCGACCTTTTCATCGTTCAAAGTCAAGAGTAAGTGTAAAGATTCCATCTTTATAATGGTTACTGTTATATCCCGTGTTTTGTGCATTCGAAAAATTATAAATGAGTTTGACTTGAAAGAAATAAGGCTATGTTTATTTTATCTAACATATGTGTCACTATTTATGAGAAATATTGTTGCGGAAATACGGAGGAAGGCCAAGGGCAAAATTTGGAATTTTGGAAATTAGTTCGGGAATTACAAAATAAGATTTCTAATGAATTGGGCTCAAAACTAATAAGAGAAAAATGAGGCCCAAAGTGAGGGGGTGGCCGGCCATAGCCCATTAAGAGGAGCCCAAGCCCATGTTTTAGTTCAAGTCATGTGATGATTAAATAAATAAAGGGACCATTGTTCATTCTAAACTATTCTTGAAAACAAAAGAAAGAAGAGCAAGAACAAAGGGAGGGGGTTTCGGCCCCTTCAAGAAAAAGAGAAAAAATTTCCAAGCTCTTCAATCTTGATCCAAAAATTTGTTTCTTCATGTATTTCTACTAACTCAAGGATGCTCTTCAACATGGTATAATTTTTAAGGCAAGAAAGTGCTTGTGTTGGCAAGTGGAAGTTTGAAGAAAAAGGTAATATTTCTATTCTTTGGTGTTATGGAATAAGTATATATGTTATGATGATGAGAATTGGATGAGAATTATGGAGTTGTGATGTGTATGTGTCTAGCCGTGTGTATGTGTGAAGTAGTGCATGGCCGTGTGCCATGGTGATGAAGGGAGGAGATGAATTAAGTTCCATTTAGTTTGTTAGTTGTGTTGTTGTGGTGTTTGTGATGTAAATAAGGGTTTAATGAATCAAGTTGGTATTGAAAATGGTTGTGGGTTGTTATGGGAAATTATGTGATTTTTATATAGTTTTTATATAATTATGGAAGTAAGATTCTAAGTGTGGATTATTGTTGTTGGTTATGAATTTGTAAGTAGAAAAATGTGTTGTGATGGTTTTGTCGCATTTGTAGGAGTTTCGGATGGAATATGGAATTGGCGGAAACACTTGAATTCATGAATATTGTTTGGAATGCTATGGAAATATGTTTGAATAATCTTGAATTAGTTAATGGATATGTAAAATGTTGATATTAGTTTGATAGTGTGAAGTTGGAATGGAAGTCGTTGAACTATGAAGAAAAGAGGACTATTTATGTTATAGTGCGTTTTGTGGTAATTGTTGGTGTTGTTGGATTGTTGGGTTGTTGATATATTGAGCCGAGCTAAGTCTCGGGGATGCTATATGTATAGGGGAAATGCTGCCAAAATTTCGGTAGACAATATGAATTTAAGTTTGAATTCATAAAAGCTTGGAACTTATATTTGGCAACTATGACCAATTGTAGATTTTGGACGAAACGGGGATTGAGTTTGGACGAGCGTAAGGTGCAAGTGAGGTATGTAAAGCTATCCCTTTTCTTCTCTTGGCATGTCCTAGATGTACTAGGTTTGAGTTTGAACCTCGGGGATCATTCTATTCATAGAAATCCGAGCTTACTTTTAGCACTATTCCATTCAATGAAATTGAATTAGAAACTTATGCTTTGTTGAAAAGAAATGTTCAAACATTCGTAACTTTCGTAAACATGATCGAATCACCCCTAAGCTTTCATGGTTGATTCCATAAGGTCAAATGTTTGTAAAATTTGTACGCCGCCTCGACTTGGACCAAGGTGGGCCCTCTAGCCCCGAGTCTCCTTCGTTGCCCTAATTGACTTAACTTTGTTCGATATCGAAAAGAGACTTTTGCTTATGACTTTAGCTATTAAAGAATAATGTTTTGATTACTCCATGATATTCTGATTTACATTTTGAACTATGAATACGATTTCAGAAGTACTTTCGTGAGATAAACTCCGTATTGATCAGTTGTCCGGACTAGTTTGCCTAATGGGTTGTCATATGATTATGTCCAGTTTCATAAATGTTTTGATATGTAAATTGCATTAGTTTCCGCACTACTCTGATCGTGCCCATTATTATGATATCGTTCGCCGGTTCCCGGGCCGGTTTTGTGATCGTGCGCACTATGATATATTCGGCAGTATGCTGTGTTACGGTTCCCGAGACCTCGCCATAGGGCCGGGTTCCGTTTATGGAGTTATGCTGTGATATGGCTTATGATATGTTGTGATGATGTGTGACGGGGATACGGAGATTTGAAACCTTCTGGTGTTATGCTGTGTTATGGCGCCATCGACGGGCGGGCGACCATATTCTCTGTGCCCTATGCATGACTTATATTTTGAGAGTAAACATTTTGATATTTTGGGCTTGCACTTATGTTCTGTACTTCTATTTCGTTTATGCATCAGGTTTGTTTTCTGTATCTTCTGCTTTGCGTACTCAGTACATATTTCGTACTGACCCCCTTTCTTCCGGGGGGGGGGCTGCATTTCATGCCCGCAGGTACAGACGCACAGTTTGGTGATCCACCAGTTTAGGACACCCTCTTTTGCTATTTGGAGTGCTCCTCTTATTCCGGAGCCTACATTTTGGTATATATCTTCGTTCGCTACATATGTATGTATTTGTTCAGGGGTACGGCGGGGCCCTGTCCCGCCATATGATTCGGTTGGTCTGTTTAGAGGTCTGTAGACGTATATGTGGGTTGTGCCTACTTCTGTACAGGTGTGTTTGTATGATCCCATTCGCCATGGCCGCCTTGTCGGCGCGCATTTGTATATGTTTTGGGCCGTTGCGCCATTTGATAGCCTTGTCGGCTTCTGATATATATGTATATATATGGTTGTGTTTGAAATGTGTCTGAGACAGTTTGATACAATTTGAGGCAGCGTGTGATATTTGTGCCCGGCGATGTACATTCCGCCAATCTATCAGATTTTGATGCGGCCTAAATGGCCTGTATGTTCGTATATGTGTGTATATATTCGGCGATGTGTATTCCGCCGCCCCTTTTTGTTCTGATATGATATCTCTGTACACGTGACCGCTTCATATGATAATGATTTTCAGATCTGTTTATAATGATGAATTTGAAAATTGACCTAAGCTATTATATGACGATTTGGTATGTATGTCCGTTTGGGTGCCCAAGTAGGGCACCAGTCACGGCCCACGGGGCTGGGTCGTGACAGTTACATTAAGTATAAGCATAAATATCCCATCTTTATATCCTTAAACACACATATTGCATGAAAACAATTTCGGACAAACATAAGTAGAATGAGATGTAAAGGATATATGAAATACAATGGCCATATGCACCAGTATACACACGATGCTGCTGTAGGTTTCACGTGACCCATGGGGGACTCATAAGGTCTATATACCCACTTGAAATACCAAACCTCTCAGATCACAACGGGTCTTAGCCATTCGATTATAGTATCATCATCATCACTCTATCCATGTACCGTATCCAAATCCGGCCTCCCAGGCCCATATCTTGTATTCTCATCAATGAAATGCCAATAATATTATGAATGTATGTATGGATATGCGTACACCATGCAAATGAATAATAACAAGTCAATGTCAAGTATATTTATGTACTTTTTCATTGTCTAGACGAGACGTGGATTGATGATTACAAATCAAGTCATTATTCAAAATTATTCAACCAATGCCAGGCATCATAGCCAATATAAACAACAATCATACCAACCTAAATAGATTAATCCACCCTTCCTCATTGCCCGAAGGGTAAACACGTAATCTCCTTCACAAGTCATATTAGTTCATGTTTTAGTTACCCATACATATACACTGGTACCCGCACAAGTGCTCATCACCTCACGAGTACGGGACCCCTAATTCCCCATTACACCCCTTTAATACATTAACCAACATATACACTACATAAAGGGTCTAGTACGTCTGAACTTGCCTGCATTCGAAGCCGAAGAGTCACTCCGCGGCCTTCCCCTTCCTCAGAGCTTCCGAATAAGCCCAATCTGCTCAATGATGATATCTACATGAGAATACCAGTCGAATGATAACCATAAAGACATATAAGGAATTCGGATCCAAAAAGTGAACCTAAAGCCCTATCCCAAACCCTGAAGGTCAAAACGCTAATTTATTGTGAAATCGGGTTCAACATTGTCAAATAAGTAACCTGCACGACCATATGAATCCAACAACACCCATATTGCTATATTTAAGTCCAAAATCCCAAAATATACCCAAAAGATAACCCCCGCCCAACAAGGGTAAAACTGGAATAAGTATAAAATCCTCTTACCCATAGTCTAGATATTTCATATCCTAAAAATCATCAAGTTCTAATCCCAATTGGACCTTCAATTTCCTAAAACTCATCAAACCCATTTCCATGAAAACCCTCTATTTATGTAACACCTCAGAGCTTTAACTTAAGCCTTGATCGTGATCCCAGACTTAGAAAACCAGATAAAGAATATGAGAATTGAAAATTTCTCTTCAGCTGTCGGATGGGGATTTACACCCCAGAATACGGACCGTAAACCAGTATATGGCCCGTATTTCAAGTTGTAAAGTGATACCCCAAATCACTGTGCATTCTGGAATTTGGCATGTGGAATTTTATGTTGTTAAATACGGATCGTATTTTGAAATATGGCTCGTAAAGTGGGTTCGTATTTAAGAAGGAAACTTAAAACAACATTTCTGTTTGGAGCATGTTGAAATACGATCCAGGTTTACGGACCGTAAATCAGTTTACGGACTGTATTTTGGCCTGTATTTCCCAACCCGCACCAGAACCTATAAATACCAGCCTACAATTATTTTATTTCATTTTTCATAGTTTTAAGCCCTAGAAAAGAAGTGTTCTTCTCCCAACAATCCAAAACAACAAGGTAAGTCATTCCAAACTCTTCCAAATCAATTATATCATATATGCTGTTAATCTAATCATGAAACCATGTTCTTAACATACGGTTTTCAACAAACCCCAATTAAAGAGCATAAAGAGCAAAACCTTGGAATTCTTTTTCCAGGACCAGATTACTATTCAAGTTTGAGAGCAATTCCAGGTATGTTAAGCATGCTATCTACATGAGGAACATTGTTTAATCATCTTCATACCTCAATACCATAATTCTCAAAAATCCAGCTAGTTCATAATTTTGCCCTAGTTCTTGATTTTCATAACCTAGAGCTAGAGCTCAGTTTTCTGATTATGTTTATATTTATTTTGAATGCTATAGACCCTAGCTTAATCTAAAAGACTTGTAATTCAATCTACAAGTCGCAGAATGCAGTCTAAGTCATCGGTCAGGTTATAGAGCCAGTAGTCAGTTTTACTCCTGTTGCTTCATGTTTGATTGGGCCTAAGGCCATAGTTATGATTCATATGCATATGTAATTATTTTGGGCCTGAGGCCATAGCTTTGAGATCTCATTATTTATTTGACTTGAGGCCA
The DNA here is from genome assembly GCF_019175385.1 of Lycium barbarum. Taxonomy (NCBI): domain Eukaryota; kingdom Viridiplantae; phylum Streptophyta; class Magnoliopsida; order Solanales; family Solanaceae; genus Lycium; species Lycium barbarum. Next base: position 85,253,024 of record NC_083345.1, on the reverse strand, counting down.
TAGTTACATGATATTTGCACAGGTGGTTTCAATACAGATCAGCTCATGAGATGAGCACTCAGATTCATTATGCTTTATTGTCCATATCCCTTATTATTACTTCACTTGCTTATCATACTTGTACAATTCAAATGTACTAACGTCCTTATGCATGGGCCTGCACTTCACGGTGCAAAGTCTGACTTTCAGGAGGATACAGCAGCCGCTAGCTTCCAGCGCTTTGATACATCAGCTAGTTGGTCAGCCCCTCTCATCCAGGGCTTCCCGTCAATTCCCAGTTTTTCGAGTATTAGTTAGTCCATTAGTATTTGAGGCATGTCAAGGTCTTGTCCTGACCATGTTATTGTTTTAGTATTTTGATCATTGAGGTTTCATAGGCACAAACTTTAGTCAGTTATGTTGGTTTTGCCTCACAACATTTATTTTCGCATTCACTATTATATTAAGTTAGAGAATTATCTTGCTTCGTGTTATATCTTGCATGCTTCTATGATAAAACTGTTAGATTCAGCAGCCATGGGTTCGCTCGGTCATAGACAGTCAGGCACCGAGTGCCGTGTTGCGCCCAGGCCATGGTTCGGACAATGTCGTAGGTTGTCTATGAAACTGTGTCCAGTGGGGTCTCCTTTATATGTATGACGGCCGCATGCATATAAACAGCTGACAACCAGGGCATATTAAGGAAGTTTCACTTCTTTGTATTCTAGATCATGCAACTAGAGCTAAAACTTCAGGATGTCTTCCTAATTCTTGCGTTTACGTAATTTCAGATGATTATGTCTCCAAAGAGAAAGACTACCAACAGTTTAAGGGAAACTTCCAATGCTGCTCGTCGCGAAGCTATCTGAGCCAATTCTGATCAGATGCCTACGCCAGAGACTACTCACACTGCTCCAGCTCCGACAAATATTCTGGCTCCTCAGACCGGAACAGCTAATGTGGATGTTGGGAGTGCTATTGAAATGCTCACACAGTTAGTGGCTTCTCAAGCCTAGCGTCAGGAAACCGGGTCTAATTCTAGAAATCATGGAGAATCCTCTAGGGCTAAAGAGTTACTGAGAATGAAGGCGCCAGTTTTCTCGGGGACAAAGAAGGAAGAGGACCCTCAAGATTTCATTGATGGTCTTCAAAAGATTTATACAATGATGACAGTGACGCAGACAGAAGCAGAGACGTTTGGAGCTCACCAGCTGCAAGGAGTAGCAAATGCCTGGTATGAGACTTGGGAATTATCCCGAGGTAATTATGCTTCTAATGCAACATGGGATGAGTTCGTAGAGGCTTTCCTTGACCATTTTATGCTTGTTGAGGTCCGAGAAGCCAGAGCTGAGCAGTTTTTGAAGCAACATGGGACTGTTCAAGATTACTACTTGGAGTTTATGAGTCTAGAAAAATATGCTACTAAGCTTGTTCCTAACATGAGGGCCAGAGTAAAGAGGTTTGTCACTGGTCTTGATTCTCACTTATATGATGGGGTGAATATTGCAGCCCAGAATGGAGGTATGACTATCGCCAAGATATTGGCATTTGTGCAAGGAAATGAAACAAGGCTCAAGAAGGAGAAAGCTGTGCAGAATGAGAAAGACAAAGAGTTTAACAAACGGGTTAAGTCAATCGGGCAGTTCAGCAGGAATAGTTTAAAGAACAGAAAATTCTTCAACAACAGGTCATCTGGACCCGTTCCTTCATCAGCAGTGCTCCAGCACCTAAGTTTCGAGAGGAAGCTTTCGAGTGTCAGGCTCCCAATCTAAAGGAAATTCGAGCAGTCATGGCTTCTACCCAGTTTGTAATACTTGTGGGAAAAGACATTCAGGGACATGTTGTTTGGGCATGGATGGTTGCTTTGGATGTTGCCAGTCAGGTCACCTTTTGAGAGATTGTCCATTTTCTAAACAGGGTACAGGTGGGATCATAACTCAATCCACCAATTCAATTGCAAACAAGAATACTCAGGCTCAGTCGGGTAGAGCCCCAGCGAGATCAGGGAATGCAGGTGGTGGTCCAAACCGCTTGTATGGTTCAGGTGCTCGACAAGATGTTGAGGGTCGTACCGATGTTGTCACAGGTACTATCATCATTTTTAGTTATGATATTTTTGCACTTATGGACCCAGGATTCACCCTTTCTTATGTAACCCCTTTTATTGCTAAAAAGTTTGGAGTCAAACCAGAACCATTGTCCAAAAATTTTGAAGTCTCTAACCCTGTTGGTGACGCAATTCTGGCCAGATATGTGTATAGGGGTTGTCCGGTGAGAGTATACCATAAGTTGACAATAGCAGACCTTCATGAGTTAGAAATAGTAGACTTTGATGTGATCATGGGGATGGATTGGCTATATTCTTGTTATGCGTCAGTTTGTTGTCGGACCAAAACAGTCAAATTTAAATTCCCAAATGAGCCAGCCTTAGTTTGGTCCGGTGATTCAGTAGCACCCAGAGGTTAGTTTATCTCTTATCTGAAGGCCCAAAAGATGATTTCCAGGGGCTATATATATCATCTAGTCCCGGTTAGGGATGCAGATATCCGAACCTCGACTCTTCAGTCAGTTCTAGTAGTCAGTGAGTTTTCAGAAGTTTTCAGAAGTCTTTCCAGAGGATCTTTCGGGAATCCCTCCTGATAGGGAAATAAAGTTCAGAATTGATCTACTCCCTGCCACTAAGCCTATTTCAATTCCGCCATATAGAATGGCTCCAACAGAAGTCAAAGAACTTAAGGCTCAGTTAAAAGACCTCCTAGATAAGGGATTTATCCGCCCTGGTGTTTCTCCATAGGGCGCACAAGTTCTGTTCGTGTGAAAGAAAGATGGTTCCATGCGTATGTGTATAGACTATCGCCAGCTCAATAAAGTCACTATCAAGAATAGATATCCTCTTCCTAGAATAGATAACTTATTTGACCAACTTCGGGGTGTCCAGTTTTATTCTAAGATAGACCTCAGATCTGGTTACCATCAGCTTAAGGTCAAGGAAAAAGATATTCCTAAGATAGCTTTCAGGACCATATATGGACACTATGAGTTTTGTGTCATGTCTTTCGGGTTGACGAATGCGCCAGCAGTCTTCATGGATCTTATGAACAGAGTGTTTAAGCCGTATCTCGATCTCTTCATGATTGTCTTCATCGGCGATATTTTCGTGTACTCCCGCAGCGAGTCAGATCATGCTCAGCACCTCAGAGTAGTATATAAAGATCGTGAGCTATTTGCAAAATTTTCCAAGTGTGAATTTTGGCTTAAGTCTATGGCATTCTTAGGCCATGTTATTTCCGGAGAGGGTATTTGAGTTGATAACACTAAGATTGAGGCTGTCAAGAGTTGGCCCAGACCTATCTATGTTTCAGATATTCATAGTTTTTTGGCTCTGGCTGGTTACTACAGGCGTTTCGTAGAGGGATTTTCCTCCATCTCAGCTCCGTTGACTAGATTGACTCAGAAGAAGTCTAAGTTTCGGTGGTCAGATGCTTGTGAGCGTAGTTTCGAGGAGTTGAAAATAAGGTTAACTACAGCTCCGGTTTTGATCTTGCCGGAAGGGACCGAGGGGTTCGTAGTTTATTATGATGCTTCGGGCGTGGGTCTCGGTTGTGTCTTAATGCAGCATGGTAAGGTTGTAGCTTATGCATCTTGCCAACTTAAGATTCACGAAAAGAATTATCCTACTCATGACCTAGAGTTGGCAAATGTAGTTTTTGCACTTAAGATATGGCGTCATTATTTGTATGGAGTGCATGTGGATATTTTCACAGATTATAAAAGCCTGCAGTATATTTTCAAGCAAAAAGAGCTGAATCTTAGGCAGAAAAGATGGCTCGAGTTGCTTAAGGACTATGACGTGGATATTCTCTATCATCCAAGGAAAGCGAATGTTGTAGCTGATGCTCTTAGTCGGTGTTCCATGGGAAGTTTAGCTCATGTTAATGCCGATAAGAAAATTATGATCAAAGAAGTCCACCGTTTGGCCAGTCTTGTGGTTCGACTATTGGACAATGAGGATGGCGGTGTGGTTGTTCAGAATAGAGCCCTTTCCTTCTTAGTCGTTGAAGTTAAAGAGAAGCAGTATAAAGATCCCAACTTGTTGCAACTGAAAGAGGGGATTCACAAGAATAAGACGACGGCTTTCGAACAAGGGGGAGATGACGGAACCTTAAGATATCGAGGCAGATTATGTGTTCCAGATATAGATGGGCTCAGAGAGCGAATTATGTCTGAAGCTCACCACTCCAAGTATTCCATTCACCCAGGTTCCAAAAGGATGTACCACGATCTTAAGGAGATATATTGTTGGAATGACATGAAGAAGAATGTAGCAGATTTTGTGGCTAACTGTCCAAATTGTCAGCAAGTGAAAGCCGAACACCAGAGACCTAGTGACTTGGCTCAGAATATTGATATTCCTGTCTGGAAGTGGGAGATAATAAATATGGATTTTGTAGCAGGTTTACCTCGTTCAGCTAGGAGGCATGATTCAATTAAGTGACTGTGGACAGACTTACGAAGTCAACGCACTTCTTACCAGTTAAGACCACAGATGGAGCGGAAGACTATGCCAAGTTGTATCTTCACGAAATTGTCAGAATTCATGGGACTCCAGTGTCCATTATTTCAGATCATGGTGCTCAATTCATAGAAAAATTTTGGAAATACTTTTAGAAAGGATTGGGTTCATAGGTTAACCTTAGTACAACTTTTCACCCTCAGACAGATGGCCTAGCAGAGCGCACCATTCAGACCCTTGAGGATATGTTAAGGGCATGTCTCCCTGATTTCAAAGGTAATTGGGATGATCACCTACCCCTTATCGAGTTTGCTTACAACAACAGTTACCATGCTAGTATCGTAATGGCACCATTTGAAGCTCTTTATGGGCGGAGGTGTAGATCACCGATTGGTTGGTTCGATGTTGGTGAAGTAGAGTTATTGGGATCAGATTTGGTCTATCAGGCTATGGAAAAGGTCAAGTTAATTCAAGGGTGTTTGAAGACGGCCCAGAGTCGCTAGAAGTCTTACATAGATGTGAGACGGAGAGATTAGTGTTTGAAGTTAATGATTGGGTATTTCTCAAAGTCTCGCCTATAAAGGGTGTCATGAGGTTTGGTAAGAAGGGGAAACTTAGTCCCCGCTATATTGGACAATACAGAATTTTGCGAAAGGTTGGTCTAGTAGCTTATGAGCTTAAATTTACACAAGACTTAGCTGTCGTACACCCAATATTTCATGTGTCCATGCTGAGAAAGTGTGTGGGAGACCCCTCTTTGGTTATCCCAACTGATGACATAGCAGTCAATGATAGTTTGACTTACAAAGAAGTCCCAGTGAAAATCCTTGATCGTCAGGTTCACAAGTTGAGAACTAAAGAGGTGACCTCAGTAAAGGTCTTGTGGAGAAGTCAGAAAGTTGAAGAGGCTACATGGGAAGCCGAAGAAGACATGAATTCCAGATATCCCTATCTCTTTGAAGAATCCGCAGGAACCGGTGAAGGTATCGTACTTCCCCTCTCAGATCCTTCCTTCTATAGTTTCCATTATTAGTATTCAGCCGGTTAGACAGTCAGTTTAATAGTTACTCAGTTCAACAGATAATTCTGTCCAGCCCCTTTCAGTTCAGTTTTCATGTGCTCATGACAGTTAGTGTGCACATGTCTCAGCAATCCCTTTCGACCAAAATCAATCATTCAAGGACGAATGATCCCAAGGAGGAGATATTGTAACACCTCATACCTTTAACTTAAGCCTTGACCATGATCCCAGACTTAGAAAACTAGATAAAGAATGTGAGAATTGGATATTATTTTTCAGCTGTCAGATTGGGATTTACGCCCCAGAATATGGACCATAAACCAATATACGGCCTGTATTTCAAGTCGCAAAGTGATACCCCAAATCACTGTGCGTTCTGGAATTTGGCATGTGAAATTTTATATTGTTAAATACGGACCGTATTTTGAAATACAACCCGTAAAGTGGGATCGTATTTAAGAAGGAAACATAAAACGGTTTTCCTGTTTGGAGCATGTTAAAATAGGGTCCAGGTTTATGAATCGTAAGTTAGTTTACGGACCGTATTTTGTCCCGTATTTCCCAGCCGACACCAGAACCTATAAATACCAACCTTCAATTATTTTATTTCGTTTTTCATAATTCCAAGCCCTAGAAACAAGGTGTTCTTCTCCCAACAATCCAAAACAACAAGGTAAGTCATTCTAAACTCTTCCAAATCAATTCTATCATATATGCTCTTAATCTAATCATGAAACCATGTTCTTTGTTATATCCCGTAATTTGTACATTCGGATGTTTCAAGATAGTCGTGGTAAGTTAAGGGCAAGACTATTTTTTCGGAATTATTTTAATGCATAAGTTGTTTATTAGTATGGAAATGTTGAGAAAGGCTAAGGGTAAAAAGGGAAATTCACAAGTTGGCTTGTGATAAGGCCACTTTGGCCGTGTGAGTTGTGGGTGTGGTTCCCACCCCAAAGCTTGGCCAATTGCTCCAAGCCAAGATTGGGGACATGTGTCCCCCCTTATATTGGTGGGAAGAATCTACACAATTTCATCTTTTTATGACTTAAGAAACCTAGAAGAGAAGAAGCACCATATTCGGCCATGGTTGGCCGAATTTGACTTCTTGGAAAGTGGTCACAAAAATTATTTTCTTCTAGTATTCCCATCAATTGGAACGTCCTCATTAACGTGGAGTAGTTGTTGGGCCAATCAAACCGTTCATTTGTGCAAATTCCAACCCTAGCCGAACAAGAGGATTAGTGGAAAAAGGTATGTGTTCAATCTTCTTTTACATATGTTAGGAATGATTTGCGCATGTTGTAGTGTGTAGAAATGGATGAAATTCATGGAACTATGTATGTTGGAGTGAGGCCGTGTAGGTGCTTGTATTGTGTAGAGGTGATGAACTAATTTTATTTAGTATTTTGATTGTTGTTGTTGTGGAATCCATGATGAAAATGAAGGTTTAATGGTTCAAGTTAGCATTGTAATTGCTTGTGGGTTGTTGGAGGAATTAATGTGATTCTAATATGGTTTCTTGTAACTATGAGAATAAAGTTGTTAATATGTAGATTATTGGTGTAGTTCATAAATTTGGAAGAAGGGAATGTGTTGTTGTTGTCCTTATTAAGTTTGGAGGAATTCGGATTGTTGTTGATAATTTGGTCGAGTTGAATTCTCGGATTTTTGTTGGTATTGTTGTTGATGATTTGGCCGAGTTAGATTCTTGGTGTTGGTTGTATTTACAGGGGAAATGCTGCCGAAATTTCGGCAGATTATAAATGAATTTATTTGAGAAACTAAGACAAGTGTGTGACGATGAGTCTAATGATTGTGTGAACACTCTTGAATGTAGACTAGCGAGCTGGGACAAATAAGCGTAGCTAATAGGACGTGGAACAGGTATGTAAGGCTTACCCTTTCTTTATTTTGGCATGATCCTTGTGAAACAAACAGACAATGTATATGTGTGATTTCAAATAAACTCCTATTCTTAGAGCCACTAGGATGGCTAATGTTCTTGACTTCCGAAAACTGTTTTGCTATGTTTTGATGCGTGTGTGTGGTTCCAAAAGTTCTATTTTGATTTGATCCATAGCGATATTCGAAGGGTACTTGATATGACCGTTGCTTTGATTTTCCAAAGCTAGCTTCTGAAGCGTTCGTAGAGGTTTCTGTAGTAAAAATGTCCATAACTTTCTTATACCAACTCGGATTGACTTGAAACGTGTTTATGATCCTCAAGTGTCGATTTGTGTACGTACCTATCGAGTCTTACAAAAATTGATTTATTTGCATATAGTTTCTCACTACTCTGCTCGTGTATGCCTCAATATGTCTTTCACTGAGTCCCGGGCCAGGATACGTTCTTGTGCGCACTCCTCTGCATTGTTCACCGAGTCTCTCACTAGAGGGCTGGGATACGTTAAATGTATATGATGATATGATGATACGGGGATGGCGGCCAGGACGGCATATGATCGCTACATTCACCGAGTCCCTCACTAGAGGGCCGGGATACGTTATATGTATATGATATATGATGATGACATGCATGACTTTATCCACCGAGTCCGTCACTAGGGGGCCGGGACACGTTATATGTATATATGATATATGATGTTGACATACATGACTTTTATTTCAAAAGGCAAGTGCATTGATGTTTTTAAAAGTCATACTTGTTTTTGGTAAATCTCTGTTTCAGTTGTGATCCTCTTTACTGTATTTCATGCTTTACATGCTCAGTACATATTCTGTACTGACCCCCTTTCTTTGGGGGCTGCGTTTCATGCCACGCGGGTATATACAGATGAGTAGAAGCCATTATAGAAGATGTTCAAGCGGAATTGGCGAGCTCCATTTCCTCCTGGAGTGTTGCCAAGTCAAAGTATTCATGCTATGGTATATTGGTCGATGTTAGAGACTTTGCAGACAGAGTCGTGGGTATAGAAAGTCAGTCTTGTAATCAGTTCTGTAAGTCGACGTACCAGTATGCATATTGTTACAAAGTCCAAATGACTACAGATTTTACTTGACTTGAGAACGACGAAAAGAATGTTTCTGAAAGCCCTTATTATGTATTTCATTTTTGTTTGACTTAAGAGTCCAAAGCGATTATGTGTGTAGTAAGAGTCAGCGGGTTCGCTCGGCCCTAAGTAAGGGTCGGGTGCCCATCACAACCTAGCGAGGTTAGGGTGTGACAAAGTGGTATCAGAGCAGGTCGTCCTAGGGGTTGTCTGCAAAGTCGTGTCCAGTAGAGTCCTGTTTATGGGTGTGAAGTCGGCCACATTTATAAACAGGAGGTTGCAGGGCATCTAGGGATCGTTGACCTTCTTTCTGTCTTAGATCGTGCGATAGAACCAAGTCATAGGAAACGAGATTCCTGGCACTAACCTTTGGTCTTAGTAGAAGCACGGTATCGACGGAAAAAGGTGAGTGACGATATGGGAAGTTACAGAGGTATGTTTTGATATTTTCATTCGTTTACCTGAAATTGGGAGCCCTGGATGGCTGGAATGTGTCGTATAACTATATGCCCTGTGAGGCATAGTGGGTATTTGCTGCGTGTAGATTTTGAATGGTAAGAATTGTAAAGGAGATTCTGCCAGAAATCTTTCAAAACCAGGTCATTTAGTTTGGTATACCTAACGGGAAGGAGCATGGAAAGGAAATATCGTAAATAGACTATAAGTGAGATGCGTTGTTTTGGAGGAGTTATGAACTTAGCATGGCATGAAGAATAATTGCGAGAAAGACAATTAGAAGTCCGAAGGATTAAGATGGATAATATTCGAGGTTTAGTAGGAGCAGGGTCTGTTGAGGGATTCAGGGAAAATCGATAAATGAGTTCTATTGTAGATTATTATATAAGAATGATGAGTGGAAATCAAAAGAGGCCGATAATCGAGTATTTATAAGTAATGGCGACGAAGGTGTGTTCACTACCATCGGGGATCTAGGAATCTAGGACGAAAGGTAGTCATACACATAGGTGAAAGGTGAATATTGGGAATTGAAAAGGCTAAAATAGTAATTGTAAAGGAGAAAGATGTGTTACGAGAATGTCTTGGAATCTGTAGGACTTCAACTTGCTCCAGATCATGTAATGAAGGTCATGCGGAAAGGTGGACGCGATTATATCAGCACGAATGCACCGAATTTCATCAAAGTTTCAAGGTTAAGCGTGTTGAGGTGAGAGAAATATTAGGATGGGTGACCCCCTGGGAAGTGTGCAAGAAATCCTATAGATTTAGACATAAGAGACCAATAAGAAGCTAGAGTAGCCTAAGGGAAACTAGAGTATACGAAATGGTTGGAAACCTTAGGAGGTCGCGTAGGACGAGGCAGACTAGACCGGTGAAGAGAAAGAGAGTGCATCACAGCTCTGGAATTAGGATAAGCTTGAATAGCGTTTGGAAGTATTTTGTGGGCGAGATGGTAGTAATTATATATATATATATATATATATATATATAAGCATATGATATCCCATATGTGATTGTATCGATGGGCATGTGTGTCCCAGCAACCGGTGTTGCGATATGGAAGGCATCAATCGAGCAAGGGTACCGAAGTTCAAGTAACAACAAAAGATATGGTACAAGTGTTACAGGCAAGCTGATGTTATATTCACTACTGGTTAAGATTGGAAAGTTCTAATACAATGATATTCGGAAAAGAAAGAAAGTGAGTAAATGGAAGGCAAGGAGATCAAAATGTCGAAAAAAGGGTAAAAGGTAAGAAACCTCAGTGAGTGAAGCTCCAAAAGAACGACGGGCAAAGCACAAGACTATTTGGATAAAAATTCAAGGATAGGCACGTGAAAAGGATAAGGTGTGGTAATATGAAACAAAAGAGGAATGTATGGGGCTAAAGAAATAGTGACCACGACAAGGAATGTGAAATAAGAGAAAGAATGATTAAGCCTTGCAACGACGTTAGGAGATTTCGGCCCTTGAAAGGTATAAAAAGGGATAAATGTGCAGCCATATTAATGTGGTTGCCTCGGACATGGAAGAGCTTTCTTGAAAGGATGACTGAAGAATAGGACGGATTGCGCGTTTAGAGTAAAATTTCACGAACTTCAGAGCCGATACTGCAAACAACGAGAGAAGAAAAGTGCTCGAGGAGGAAGAAACCCAAGGAGGGTTAAGGATGAAAGTAGGAAAGATATATTAACAAGTTAGTCGAAGGAAGAGGAGAACATTTAGGGGCACAATAATTGGAAATCTTTAACCATAGGAGTAAGAAGGACACCTTAAAGAGTTAGCGGTAGGAACCCCATTACGCATCAAGGAAAGAACAAGGATGATGGCTCGACACTGTTGATTGGGAAATTAATGGTATGGAATGAGAATTCATGTGAGGTCTGAGAGATTTGATCTTAGAGAAAATGGAATGAAATGCAAGGAACGTGCATGGGAGACCGCTCGGTCATAGCATCATAAATATAGTTAAAGGTTCAATGAGCGAGGATAGAGAAAGGGTAGTATCATAAGTAGCAGGACGCTCGAGACAACATGGATGCACAACGGCAATACAAACGCGTAGTTAAGAAGAATTATGAGTAAGTGAGCTAAATGGGCGAAAGGATTAATAGTGGATGGAAAAGTATGGAAATGTTGACAAAGTGATGATATAGACAAAAAAAAATGAAAGAAAAACTCATGGTAAGAAGTTTTCGATATGTTATGCACAGAGTTGGAAAGAAAGATGAGGAGTAGGGTATAATCGAAGACTTCATAAAAGGACATAGTGAATCGCGATGTTCCCATGGACTAGTGAGTCCAGGACACCGTTGGTCACAAAAGACAGAGGTATGGAAAGACGAAAAAGAAGGCATCGGAATTGGATACCTTTATAAGTATTCTAGTTAAATACGAGGGTGTAAGTAGCAAGAAGATAGACAGGCCAGACTATACGATGACGGAACCTGGCCTTAAGGAGAAAGTGTAGGACGGTAGGTAATTATCGTAGACGAGGGTACTCGCAGACTGTTGACGTATAAGGAGCCCCTTAAAAGGGGGGAGAACATATTATATTAGACTTAAAAGGAATCGCAACATTTTCAAGCTCCAGAAGAGGAAAATTTATTAGGTCGGGGCCAGAGTTCAAAGCATATCGGCACATCAGGAGGATACCTGAAAGAAGTAGGAACGAATTGACAATAAGTGTACCATGAGGCAAACATGAGGATAAAGGAGTAGCCTATAGCCACACTGGATCGTTAAGTGAAGATTGTGTACCAAAGACGTGGCTTCTATTAAGGTATTGTGATGAGACAGTAACAGAGGGGAGATGACCTTGGAAGTCGAGGATGAGATAAAGAAGAAGTGTCCCTATTTATTTCCTATACCTACAGGTAGTCTAAACTCCTAAATGGGTGATGTTGACGGATGAATGAGCTGTGTGCGATAACTATAAAGGAAACTCCCACGAAGTGTTATAAGACCCCATAAGATCAGTTGAACATTCGAGGACGAATGTTCTAAAGGGGGGGAGGATGTTATATCCCGTAATTTGTACATTCGGATGTTTCAAGATAGTCGTGGTAAGTTAAGGGCAAGACTATTTTTCCGGAATTATTTTAATACACAAGTTGTTTATTAGTATGGAAATGTTGAGAAAGGCTAAGGGTAAAAAGGGAAATTCACAAGTTGGCTTGTGATAAGGCCACTTTGGCCGTGTGAGTTGTGGGTGTGGTCCCCACCCCAAAGCTTGGCCAATTGCTCCAAGCCAAGAGTGGGGACATGTGTCCCCCCTTATATTGGTGGGAACTATATATATATATATATATATATATATATATGAGCAAGTGGAAGAATCTACACAATTTCATCTTTTTATGACTTAAGAAACCTAGAGGAGAAGAAGCACCATATTCGGCCATGGTTGGCCGAATTTGACTCCTTGGAAAGTGGTCAAAAAAATTATTTTCTTCTAGTATTCCCATCAATTGGAACATCCTCATTAACGTGGAGTAGTTGGTGGGTCAATCAAACCGTTCATTTGTGCAAATTTCAACCCTAGCCGAACAAGGGGATGAGTGGAAAATGGTATGTGTTCAATCTTCTTTTATATGTGTTAGGAATGATTTGCGCATATTTTAGTGTGTAGAAATGGATGAAATTCATGGAACTATGTATGTTGGAGTGAGGCCGTGTAGGTGCTTGTATTGTGTAGAAGTGATGAACTAATTTTATTTAGTATTTTAATTGTTGTTGTTGTGGAATCCATGATGAAAAATGAAGGTTTAATGGTTCAAGTTAGCATTGTAATTGCTTGTGGGTTGTTGGAGGAATTAATGTGATTCTAATATGGTTTCTTGTAACTATGAGAATAAAGTTGTTAATATGTAGATTATTGGTGTAGTTCATAAATTTGGAAGAAGGGAATGTGTTGTTGTTGTCCTTATTAAGTTTGGAGGAATTATGAATTGTTGTTTATAATTTGGCCGAGTTGAATTCTCGGATTGTTGTTGGTATTGTTGTTGATGATTTGGCCGAGTTAGATTCTCGGGCTTGGTTGTATTTACAGGGGAAATGCTGCCGAAATTTCGGCAGATTATAAATGAATTTATTTGAGAAACTAAGACAAGTGTGTGACGATGAGTCTAATGATTGTGTGAACACTCTTGAATGTAGACTAGCGAGCTGAGACAAATTAGCGTAGCTAATAGGACGTGGAACAGGTATGTAAGGTTTACCCTTTCTTTCTTTTAGCATGGTCCTTGTGAAACAAACAGACAATGTATATGTATGATTTCAAAGAAACTCCTATTCTTAGAGCCACTAGGATGGCTAATGTTCTTGACTTCCGAAAACTGTTTTGCTATGTTTTGATGCGTGTGTGTGGTTCCAAAAGTTCTATTTTGATTTGATCCATAGCTATATTCGAAGGGTACTTGATATGACCATTGCTTTGATTTTCCAAAGATAGCTTCTGAAGCATTCGTAGAGGTTTCTGTAGTAAAAATGTCCATAACTTTCTTATACCAACTCGGATTGACTTGAAACGTGTTTATGATCCTCAAGTGTCGATTTGTGTACGTACCTATCGAGTCTTACAAAAATTGATTTATTTGCATATAGTTTCTCACTACTCTGCTCGTGCATGCCTCAATATGTCTTTCACTGAGTCCCGGGCCAGGATACGTTCTCGTGCGCACTCCTCTGCATTGTTCACCGAGTCCCTCACTAGAGGGTCGGGATACGTTATATGTATATGTATATGATGATATGATGCCATGATGATACGGGGATGGCGGCCAGGACGGCATATGATGACTCCATTCACCGAGTCCCTCACTAGAGGGCCGGGATACGTTATATGTATATGATATATGATGATGACATGCATGACTTTATCCACCGAGTCCCTCACTAGGGGATCGGGACACGTTATATGTATATATGATGTATGATGTTGACATACATGACTTTCATTTCAAAAGTCAAGTGCATTGATGTTTTTAAAAGTCATACTTGTTTTTGGTAATTCTCCGTTTCAGTTGTGATCCTCTTTACTGTATTTCATGCCTTACATGCTCAGTACATATTTCGTACTGACCCCCTTTCTTCGGAGGCTGCGTTTCATGCCACGCAGGTATATACAGATGAGTAGAAGCCATTATAGAAGATGTTCCAGCGGAATTGGCGAGCTCCATTTCCTCCTGGAGTGTTGCCAAGTCAAAGTATTCATGCTATGGTATATTGGTCGATGTTAGAGACTTTGCAGACAGAGTCGTGGGTATAGAAAGTCAGTCTTGTAATCGGTTATGTAAGCCGACGTACTAGTATGCATATTGTTACAAAGTCCAAATGACTACAGATTTTACTTGACTTGAGAACGACGAAAAGAATGTTTCTGAAAGCCCTTATTATGTATTTCATTTTTGTTTGACTTAAGAGTCCAAAGTGATTATGTGTGTAGTAAGAGTCAGCGGGTTCGCTCGGCCCTAAGTAAGGGTCGGGTGCCCATCACACCCTTGCAAGGTTAGGGTGTGACATTCTTAACATAGAGTTTTTAAGAAAACCCAATTAAAGAGCATAAAGAGCAAAACCTTGGAATTCTTTTTCCAAGACCATATTACTATTCAAGTTTCAGAGCAATTCTAGGTATGTTAAGCATACTATCTACATGAGGAACACTGTTTAATCATCCTCATACCTCAATTATCATAATTCTCAGAAATCTAGCCAGTTTATGATTTTGCCCTAGTTCTTGATTTTTATAACCTAGGGCTGGAGCTCAGTTTTCTGATTATGTTCATACTTGTTATGTATGTTATGGACCCTAGCTTAAGCTAAAAGACTTGTAATTCAATTGACGAGCCTCATAATGCAGTCTAAGTCATCAGTCAGGTTACAGAGCCAGTAGTCAGTTTTACACTTGTTGTTTCATCTTTGATTGGGCCTAAGGCCATAGTTATGATTCATATGCATATGTATTTATTTTGGGCCTAAGGCCATAGCATTGATATCTCATCATTTATTGGGCCTGAGGCCATAGTTACATGATACTTGCATAGGTGGTTTCTATACAAATCAGCTCATAAGATGAGCACTCGGTTTCATTATGCTTTATTGTTCATATCCCTTATTATTGCTTCAGTTGCTTATCATACTTGTACAATTCAAATGTACTAACGTCCTTATGTATGGGCATGCACTTCATGGTGCTGAGTCTGACTTTTAGGAGGATATAACAGTCGCTTAGCTTCCAGCGCTTTGATACATCAGCTAGTTGGTGAGCCCCTCTCATCCAGGGCTTCCCGTCTATTCCCAATTTTTCGAGTTTTAGTTAGTTCATTAGTATTTGAGGCATGTCAGGGTCTTGTCCTGACCAAGTTATTCTTTCAGTATTTTGATCATAGAGGTTTCATAGTCACAAACTTTAGTCAGTTATGTTGGTTTTGCCTCACAACATTTATTTCCGCATTCACTAGTATATTGAGTTAGAGCATTATCTTGCTTCGTTTTATTTCTTGCATGCTTCCATGATACAACTATTACATTCAGCAGCCATGGGTTCGCTCGATCATAGACAGTCAGGCACCGAGTGTCGTGTTGCGCCAAGGCCATGGTTCGGGGTGTGACAATTTATCACTTAGAAATCAAGAATAGAATCATGAACTAATGGAAGAAATCAATAGAAATCACTTAGATTAAGGTTTAGATCTTACCTGAATGAAGAAACTTGAACTTTGCACTTGAAATCTTTTAATTTCGAGTTTTCTAGCTTCTAAAATGGGTTTAGCAATGTGAAACATGAAATGGGGGTTTTAAAACTATCCAAGAATAATTTATTCTCTACTGACGCGAGGGAGCCTCACAAACGCGGCCCTTGATCAAGCCCAACTCACTGCGATCGTGACAGGTCCATCATAAACGCGATGGGTTGGCCAACCCGGCCCATACACAAATCCTTATACAAGAACGCGAGCCCTACCTCAGGTCCCACTTCCTTGCGAACATGAGGCCTACTACATGAATGCGAAGAAGGAAACCAGATTCAGCTGAAAGCAGAAAATCTAGTTTCTTCAATTCCCTATCCAACACCCGAAACTCACTCGGGATCCTCCGGACATGGACCAAATATGCATTTCTATCATACAATACGCTACGAACTCGCTCGCGTGCTAGGAATTCCCAAAAGAGGTCGTCTTGACCTGGGGTTAACCAAGGTCAACTCCAAAATATCAAAAATTCAATTTTCCAACCAAAAACACAAATCACACCTGAATGCCTCGAGACCTGAACCAAGGGCTCAACTAAGTAATATTCATATTCCGGACCTGACAGAATCGACGAAACTTGCAAAATGACGCATTTTCCCTCGAAGTTCACTTTGGTCAAACATCTCTATTTCTTTAACTTATAAAACTCTAATTCCATCAAGGCCAACCCAAAATCCTCTCGATCACCACAAAAATTTTACCACTGATCCTCACAATTCACAAAATACTTAATGAAACTTTAGGAAGGGTATTTCAGGAAAAACAAAGCGAAAAGATCAAAATGACTAAGCGAGTCTGTTACACCTCAAAAAATTTCATGTCGTCATGTGGTGCATAGACTAACACAGGGTTTGATAAATACAATGCCCCTACAAATAATAAAGGTTACTTAATGGTTCTAATTAAGATTCCAAAGACGTTTGAAGCAAGAGAAGAAAATTCGTTAAGAAAGGCGAAGTATACGTTGTGTTTTGGAAAAGGGTTTGCGAAGTACCGAGCTAATGACGATTTAATAATGTCGTGAAGAAGAGTTATGATGCCCCTTATATTGCTAATGAAGTGTTAAACAAGTACTAAGAAGGTTCCATTAGGATCGGAGATCAATCGGAACGCCGAAAGTAACTTCGAAAATCTGGAAGTTATACGGCCCGTATAAGGGACCGTATAACCTATCCAGAGAAGGATCCTCCACTGGAAGCATTATACGGTCACATATACGGACCGTACAAGTTATACAGACCGTATATATGTCCGTATAATACCGTCGGGACAGATTTTTAATTTTATAAAAAGACCCCCAAGTTCTCATTTCTTATTTCATACTTTCTCCACACCTCAAGAAGGCTCTAGAATATTCTCCATACCATTTTAACATATACCCAAGAGATATCAAGAGTTAAGCATCAAAAGTTGATGGAATCAAGAACATGAATGCTCATTAGGGTTTATACAAGTCAAGAACTTCTTTAGTGGTGAAGTTGGGGTTTTCTCAAGTGGAATATTTTCATCCAAAGACCTCTTCTACATTATCAAAGGTAAGATTTATGTTCATTTCATGTTTTTAAGAGTATTGAGAGGTTAAAAGACTTGGATTATGGAAGAACGTGGAAAATGAAGTCTAAATAGGGGAATAATGATGTTCTTGAATGGTGACTTGATTTGAACTATAGTTCTTGACATGTTACGAATATAATCTTCTTATAAATGATATTAAGTGTTACAGCTCGCAGTTCGGACATTGAGTTCCATACGTGTTAACTGCTTAATTGTGAACACTGAAGTGATATGTGCCTATTTTATGGTTTTAAGGGTTTAATATCATGTATGAGAAGTACCGAAAGGATTGGCGGGAAAGTGAATCATGGAAATTAAGTTTGTCGGACTTTGGAGAAAATATAAGGAGCAATTTTGGTCCAACTTGGTGGACGGATATCTCTTAGCATATGAAGTGTTTTAAGGTGAAACAAAAGCCTAAAATGAAGTTCGTCGAGTCTAGTTTCCAACTCAACAAACTTCTCGTCGATAGGACATCGGGGTAGAGAATTATGGACGTTACAAGTTCAGCTGACAGAACAGAAACGCGTGCTACAGTACTGCTACAGTCCGACCTAAATTTGACCCTTATAAAAAGGGTAAGAACCCCTTTTTTTCACCATATCTTCCCAGAAAACTCTAGAAAATTGAAGAGAGAGAGAGAGAGGAGATCACAAAGTAAGCAATTTTCAAGCAAATGGAGTATTAATCGAAGATCGGATAAACGCATGGATGTGATTCTAGTATGGTTTTGCGGTGGATTCAAGGTGGATATTGAAGATAACACTGTCTTAACAAAAAAAGGTATGAATCTTTCTCTTATGGTATTATTTAAGGTTTATATACGGAGATAATGTCGTTAAATAATTGTATGGCGAGTTGGTTGGTTGTGGAAATTGGGAAAACATAGTGTGGGATGTTTTATGGTACATATTGCTGTTGGAAATGATGTGATTTTCGTTGTTGTTCTTGTTGTTGTTGTTGTTGGTTGCTGAATTATAATTTCGGACTAGGCATATAAACAGGGGAGATGCTGCCAAAATTTCAGCAGATTCTAGAAAGAGTTAGTTTGAGGGCTTACGACAGGCCTATGAAGATGAGTCTAACAATAGTATAAAAATTTCATGAATATAGATTTACGAGCCTGGGAGACCAAGCGTTGAATAGTCAGAGTTAAGGCGACCAAAAAGGTATGTTAAGGCTCGTCCCTTTCTTTCAAAGGCAGGATTCCTTTGTTATGATTCCATACATATTTTTCATAACCTTCTTACTTCCAAAAGTTAGAAGTTCATGATTCTTAAAAGCTTTTTATGATACTAAAGATGAGATGTTTTCCATAATGTCTTTATCCTCAAAAGTTAAAGTTTCATGATTCCAAGAGTTTCTTATGACGCAAAAGATGAGTATGCTTTATAAGGATAAAGAAAATGAGATGTTTTCTATGATGCGCATGATGATGATGATTTTGATTGTAGAAGTTCCAAAGCTTATGAATTTAATGCTATTACGAGATTTTCGAGTTTATTTCATGATTTCCTTGAATTTCTCATTGTTGTTGGTCTACCCTCATGAATTGTTCCTTCGAGGTGAGATATATTGATGATGATTATTCCATAATATAAATCGGAGGTTACCGACCTTACGTCACTCCGATAGAGTTGTAGCTTTCACTTGAGCTCTCATGCATGCTTTATAATTATGTATGTATTTTAATAACACCGTGCCTACATGGTCGGGCAGTATAACATCGTGCCTACATGGCCGGGCAGTATAACACCGTGCCTACATGGTCGGGCAGTATAACACCGCGCCGTCCAATAGGTGGCCGAGCAGACAAATCACTGCAGTGGGCAGTTTATAATTACCCTGGACACGGGAAGCCTGGACGCGAGCTAATGACGATCACACCGTGCCTAAATGGTCGGGCAGCATTACACCGTACCTATATGGTCGGGCAGCATTACACCGTACCTATATGGTTGGGCAGTTTACTTGTAAATATTTATATGTTGTTTTAAAAGGTAAAGTTAGCATGCATGATATCCGCCTTAAGAGGCAAACCGAGGTACAGGTTATTTTCTTACTCTATGTTGTGCTTTACATCTCTTACTATGATCCTATAGTATTATTCATGCCTTGCATACTCAGTACATTGCTCGTACTGACGTCCCTTATTGTGGACGCTGCGTTTGATGCCACGCAGGTGTATACAGATGAGTAGAGGATATTGCTAGAAGATGTTCCAGCTGGATTGGCGAGCTCCATTTCCTTCCGGAGTGTTGCCGAGTCAGAGTATCTATGTTATGGTATCTTGATTGATGTTAGAG
Organism: Lycium barbarum; assembly: GCF_019175385.1. NCBI lineage: Eukaryota > Viridiplantae > Streptophyta > Magnoliopsida > Solanales > Solanaceae > Lycium > Lycium barbarum. The sequence goes on along the minus strand of NC_083345.1, from coordinate 85,233,426 downwards.
ACTTTGCAGATAGAGTCACGTATATAGCATGTCAGTCTTGTAAGCGGATCTGCAAGCCGATGTATCATTATGCATTAAGTTACAAATTTCATATGATTACAGATTTTACTTGATTTGAGTACGACGAAAAGAATGTTTTTGAAAAGCTTTCATTGTGCATTTCATTTCGTGATTTAAGAGTCCAGTGAGATTACGAACATAACGAGAACCAGCGAGTTCGCTCGGCTCTGAGTAAGGGGTCGGGTGCCCATCATGCTCTATCAGGATTGGGGTGTGATAAATTGGTATCAGAGCAGTTCGTCCTAGGGGTTATCTGCAAAGTCATGTCCAGTAGAGTCTTGTTTAGGGTGTGAAGCGCGCCCCATTTATAAACAGGAGGCTACGGGGCATCTAGGGTGGTTACTCTTCTTTCACATCTAAGATCGTGCGATAGAGCCAAGTCATAGGAAATGAGATTCTCTATACTAACCTTTGATCTCAGCAGAAGCACAGTATCGACGGGAGAAAGTGAGTGATGATATGGGAAGTCACAGAGGTAAGTCACTTCGTTGAGGCTACATGATCAGAATATATATGATAATGGATCGGTTGACATAGAGGTAATTCAGTGTAAGTACAAGTAGAGGAATTGATTAAATGTATCTCTTGATGATAAGTTCAGTCATAAGTTTGTGAACTGGACAATTGAATGAATCGGTACAAAGGTAAGCAACGGCACGAAGGATGTATGTCGGGTAAGGTAAGAATATTGCATGTATGATTGAGGTGTAAAGCTGAAGAATGAAAAGCGAAGGTAAACAAGAAGAAATAACAGGGTAGATCGCTAAAGGATCAGGTACATCTCGAGGTGTGATATATGAGGTAAGTTTTGATATCTTTGTTTTTTTACCGGAAATTAGGAGCCCTGAGTGGCTAGGATATGTCGTGTATATATATGTGTGTATATATATATATATATATATGCCCTGTGAGGCATTGCTGGTATTTGCTACATGCAGGTTTTGGATAGTTAGAATCATAAAGGAGACTCTGCCAGAACTTTTCAAAATCAGTCATTTGGTTAGGTACACCTAACAGGAAGAAGCATGAAAAGGAAATATCGTAAATAGACAATAAGTGAGATGTGTTGCCTTAGAGGAATTATGGACTTGGCAAGGCCTGAAGAATGATCTGTAAGGAAGGTGAGTTATACGAAGAGAAGGTTATTATGACAAATTCAAAGATTTTAAAGTATCGAAAGGATTATGGGATTAGTTATACATTTAAGTCAAGTTAAAGAGTATTACCGCATATAGATACGGCCTAATCTTGACATATTATAGATGTCGAAGCTATGGAGATAGTTGTATACAAGTTGGACTGAGGGGAATAGTAGGGTTGCACTAATAAGGCGATACAATATGAAGGGACTACGCGAAGAGTTGAGGCCAAAGGTAGGATGATAAGCGAAGGACATACGCTTATGATATTATAGATGAATTGAGGGAAAGTGCAAGGAAACTCAAGTTAGAATGTTAAGGAATGATAAGAGTGAAGGGACATAAGGCAAGCTATGAAAGTATTGTTGAGTTAAGCTAAATAGAACATAATGAAATTGAGATCCAATGAAGACTAAGGACGGAACTAGAGTGCAAAAGGAAAGGAAGCATTAAAAGATAACCAGAAGTGAAAGGAAAGAGGAAGGTCGGGATGATTACACGGAATGGTATTTATGGTAAAGACAAATACCAGAGAAAATTTGGAAGATTGGTAGTACTAAAATATGATTTAAAAAAAGAAAGGTTAGCTCTAATGGAGTGTGATACTGAAGTATCGATTGGGATGGATTACCACAAGTGAAATACGATGAGTCTATTAGTAAAATGAAGTAACAGCATGACAGAGACAGGGGCATAGTGTCACGACCCAACTAGGGGTCGTGACGGGTACCCGGGGCTAGACACCGAGCACCACTTGTTCTACTACTCGTCCTACTCATTTAATGCTCTTTTATCACTTTTATACTCAGATTGCAGGAAAATTATATTTCATATGGGAACATAATTACTTTTATATACATGTGCCTCTCGGCCATCAAAATAAAATAATATGTATATATATACATAATAACTTCTCGTGAGACCATCTAACCCACACTGCGCATCTACGAGGCATGAACACAGCGTCCAAAGAAAACGGACGTCAGTACGAACATTGTACTGAGTATGAGAGGCATAAACAAAGTAATAAGACAATGACATAAAGGAAACATCGATATGGAACATCTGTATCTGACCGTCAAGTATAAAGAAAATAATGTATGTTGGTTTACTCGTAATCTTCATCATGTCATGTATGCATAATGTATAAGCTGCCCGCCCATATAGGTACGGTGTAGTAATATATAAGCTTCCCGTCCATATCGGATCGGTACGATAGTCATAACATTAGCCTGCGTCCAGGCCTCCCGCGTCCGAGGTACCATCTCATGCCGCCCACTAGTGGTGTTTGCCCATGCCATTTGGCCATGGTGTATCATATAGCTGCCCGCCTTGGCGATGACTGCCCAGCCAAATAGGCGCGGTGTTATATCATCATCATAATATGCTGATCGTAACATACTTATCATAATACATGCATAAAGATTAAGAACAATTTTACTTTATCGGGGTGACGTAAGGTCGTGATCCCCCGATTTCATTATGGAGTAATCATTGACATTCTGCCTCACCTTGAAGGAATTAACACATAAGGTGAGTGTAAGCAATAAATAACATCATGTCATTAGAAAGAAAGTACTAGCCTCACATACCTTTGACGTTTAACTAAGCTATCGCTTGCTTGTTCTCCTTCGATATCACGTTTCTACCTTCAAGAGAGAATTCGCCCTAACGTTAGTTAATTCGACTATAAAAACGCGTGACTATTTCTAGGGAAAATTGGGCAGAGCTTTCTTTGTTTATACTACTTTTCCCATATTCTATATCAACTCCCACACGATCACAACAACATTCACAATATCGCAATCAACAATCATCATTCATATACATTGACCACAATCCAGCATTTCTCTTCAATTTCGCCACATTTATGGTTATAGCTTACTATCGCGTTTCCTCATATATAATACTTATTTCATGGCCTAAATGTCATTTATAACATATTCATAATCACAACACTCCAACATTCATGATTCAACCCAACTACTATCCGACCATAACACTATTCACTCATGAATGACCCATTTCCTATGTCTTTTTACAATTCAAGTATCTTAACCTTCCAATACCTTAAACAACATGGTTTAGTCATGAAACTTACCTTAGATGATGGTTGAACAAGTCTTGAATGGAATTACTCCTTTAGCATCACAACCCTACTTCACTTCCTTTGGGTTTTCTTGAGAGAGATGAACTTTAGCTAGGTTTCATACACTTTGTCTCATGGATTTGGTGTTATTGATCATGGATTCCCTTTGATTTTATTGTAAATGAAGAGTGGAGAGTATTCTAGAGGTTTCTAGAGAGAAATATCATGGAATGAAATGAATTTAATGAGCTTGGGTCTCCTTAATGACTTAAAATCTGATCTGGAATGAACAGTAGTTGAAGTGCACAGTGGTCGTAAACCCAGTTTACGGTCCGTATTCCAGTTTACGGGCCGTATTTCGTGATCGTATTTAAGCATATCAAAACCAGAAAGGTATGCTGGGGATCATGGTGATTTACGATCGCGGTTAACGGGCCGTATTTCAATTTACGGTCCGTATTCCAAGTCGTATTTAACCATTTGATCATTTGGCAGAAAGTTGAAGTTTTGTAAGTTGGAATACGATATGGTGGTTTACGGGCCGTATACTACTTTACGGTCCGTATTTCATTTTATGACCGACTGGGCCAAAGTGCAAATCTGCAACTTTCACGTCTTCAGAACCTATAATTAGTCATTGTGGAGCATAACCTTATCTCTTATTCGCATTGCCTTTGAAATCTTACTTAGGGTCGTCAAACGTCATTCCCTTCTGATTAAAACATCGTATACTCGCATTCTTCATTAGTCTATTCATTGTACGTTCACGAGGAAATATATGAGGTGTAACACTCTCCCCCCCCCCTTTTGGAACATTCGTCCTCGAATGTTAAACACTCGGGATGCTACGAATATTTCGCCAGAGTTTCCCCTGTAATACGGCACTACCATCCTGTCACAACAACCCATAATATTATTGCCTCACAGGGCCATAACACAAGAAAACTCTAAGAAAGACTTACGAAAGCTCCCGAAAGTAAGGGATATAATATCTGAGTAATGATGGAAATAGGGGTGTTCAGATACTCTAATTATTACACTTCATTTATTGCATACTTACCTTACATTGTTGGCATTTTATCTTGAATCTCCTCTGGGGTTGGAAAAGATGCGGGTACTTGGACTTCATACTTTCTTCCACTTCCCAAGTCATTTCTTCCCGGTTATTGTTTCGCCACAAGACTTTAACTGAAGCTACCTCTTTATTTTAGAGTCTTCGCACTTGCCTGTCTAGAATAGCAATAGGCACCTCTTCATAGGTTAGATTTTCTGTTACTTGCACATCATCTATCGGGACAATCTTTGTGGGATCTCCAATACACTTGCGGAGCATCGAAACATGGAAAACTGGATGGACTGATTCAAGCTCCGAAGGCAAGTCCAATTCATAGGCTACATGACCCACCTTGCGAATAATTTTGTAGGGTCCAATGTATCTAGGACTTAGCTTCCCTTTCTTGCCAAATCTCATCACCCATTTTATTGGCGATACTTTCAAAAATACCCAATCACCAACTTGAAATTCCAAGTCTCGTCGACGATTGTCCGCATAAGACTTTTGGCGACTTTGGGCTGTCAATAGTTGATCTCGGATCACCTTAACTTTTTCCACCACTTGTTGAATCAATTCAGGACCCTCTAGTTGTGTTTCTCCTATTTCGAACCATCCGATTGGAGATCTACATTTCCTTCCATATAAAGCTTCATATGGAGCCATTTGAATACTGGAATGGTAACTATTGTTGTATGCAAATTCGATTAGCGGCAAATGGTCATCCCAACTTCCACCGAAATCCAGCACACACGCTCGTAGCATATCTTCCAAGGTCTGAATAGTACGCTCGGCTTGTCCATCGGTCTGCGGATGAAATGTCGTGCTAAGCTTCACTTGAGTGCCTAGACCTTCTTGGAAGGACTTCCAAAACTTGGCTGTAAACTGTGCTCCTCTATCTGTAATAATAAATAATGGAATACCATGAAGTCGCACAATTTCTTTGAGATATAACCTCACATAGCCTTCTACTGAGTAGGTAGTTCTAACCGGAAGAAAATGGGATGCTTTCGTCAATCTATCCACAATCACCCATATAGAATCATACTTTCCGCGGGAATGAGGTAATCCCACAATGAAATCCATGTTGATCACTTCCCATTTCCAATTAGGGATTTCTATTGCTTGCAATAAGCCTCCTGGCTTCTGATGTTCAACTTTTACTTGTTGGCAATTTGGACACTGTGCTACAAATTCTGCTATGTCCCTCTTCATGCCATCCCATCAATACATCATCTTGAGATCACGATACATTTTAGTTGCACCTGGATGAATAGAATACCGGGAACAATGTGCTTCTTCTAGAATTCGTCGGCGCAATTCTGCTACATTCGGCACACATAGCCTGCCTCGGTATCTAAGAATTCCATCCCTAGAAACTTCAAATGAAGACTTCTCTTTGCCATGAGATGTGTCTCTGTAACGACACAATTGAGGATCTTCATATTGTCGTTCTTTCACTTCCATGTCCAAGGACGAAATTGTGGGATCATTGATACTAATCCCCACATTACCCGAATCGATTACATGTACTCCAAGATTATCTAGTTGGTGGAGCTCATGAACCATCTCTTTCTTTTCCGGAGGGACTTCACATAAACTGCCCATTGATCGGCGGCTAAGTGCATCGGCTACTACATTCACTTTTCCGGGGTGGTATAAAATGTTCACATCATAATCTTTTAACAATTCTAACCACCGCCTCTGCCGCAGGTTCAACTCCTTTTGCTTGAAAATTTATTAAAGACTTTTGTGATCTGTATAAACATCAACATGCACACCATACAAATAATGCCTCCATATTTTTAAGGCATGAATAACCGCAGCCAATTCAAGATCATGAGTTGGATAATTCCTTTCATGTTTTCGTAATTGTCTCAAAGAATATGCAATAACTTTACCATGCTATATCAATACGCATCCTAATCCGACACCAGAAGCGTCACAATACACAACATAGCCGTCCGACCCTTCTGGAAGTGTTAAGATCGGAGCTGAGGTCAATCTGCCTTTCAACTCTTGTAAACTGCTCTCACAAGCATCGTTCCAATGGAATCTAACCGACTTCTGGGTTAGCTTCGTCAACGGGGCTGAAATAGATGAGAAGCCCTCTACAAATCTTTTATAATAACCTGCCAAACCCAGAAAACTACGGACTTCTGTAGGCAGCGTAGGCCTTGGCCAAGTCTTCACAGCTTCAATTTTCTGAGTGTCAACTCGAATGCCATCATCTGAAATAACATAGCCCAGAAATGTCACAGAATTCAGCCAAAACTCGCACTTTGAAAATTTTACATACGATTCCCGGGCTCGAAGGATGCCAAGAACAATTCGCAAATGATCTGCATGTTCTGATTCCGTACGAGAATACACCAGAATATTATCAATAAATACTATCACAAATAAGTCCAAGAGAGGCCTAAATACATTGTTCATCAAATTCATAAACACGGCCGGAGCATTGGTCAACCCAAACGACATCACTCGGAATTCATAGTGGCCATATGTCGTTCTGAAGGCCGTTTTGGGGATATCTGCTTGTCTAACTCTTACTTGATGGTAACCCAACCTCAAATATACTTTAGAAAACCACTTGGCACCTTGCAGTTAATCGAATAAGTCATCAATCCTTGGGAGAGGATATTTGTTCTTTACCGTCACTTTGTTCAATTGCCTATAATCGATGCACATCCGTAGAGAACCGTCTTTCTTTCTCACAAATATGACCGGCGCTCCCCACGGTGATGAGTTGGGTCTAATAAACCCCTTTTCAAGCAAATCTTTCAGCTGTGCCTTTAGCTCTTTTAATTCTGCCGGAGCCATTCGATACGGAGGAATAGAAATAGGCTTGGTGTCCGGCAGCACGTCAATAGCAAAATCAATCTCTCTTTCTGGAGGAAGACCTGGAAGCTCATCAGGAAATACATCTGGGAATTCATTCACTATCGGAATGGATTTGAAAGTTGGTGAATTTTCCTCGGTGTCATGAACTCGAACTAGATGATAAATATAGCTTTTAGCTATCATCTTCCTTTCCTTAAGGTAGGAAATAAACCTACCCTTCCATTCAAGCACGGGCTCTCCCGGAAATTGGAATCGAACCACTTTCAATCAGCAATCAACATTAGCATAGCACGAGGCCAACCAATCCATACCCATAATTACATCGAAATCTAGCATCTTCAACTCAATCAAATCAGCCGTGGTCTGGCGATCACATATCACAACTACACAATGTTTATACATTTGTCTTGCTATCACGGGATCACTAACCGGAGTAGACACCTCAAAAGGTTTGATTGGCTCAGGTTTCACCCCAATACAACCAGCAACATATGGAGTAATATAAGAAACAGTAGAACCCGGATCTATCAATGCATATACATCACGGGAGAATACAGGCAGTGTACCTGTAACTACATCTGGGGAGGAATCAAGATCCTGCCGTTCGGCTAAAGCATATACACGGGGCTGAGTGGCACCTGAAGTAGATGCTGCCCCTCCGCCTCTGCCTTGGCCTGCTGATATCTGAGGAGTCTGCCCTGCTGGGCGCACTGAGGAAGAACCAGCTGCTGAACCTGTAGGCTGAATACCAACTCTACCACCCAACGACGGGCAATCTCTCATCATGTGCCCAACCTGGCCACAAGTATAACAAGCATCCGAACCCTGGCGACACTATCCGGAATGCAATCTACCGCACTGGCTGCATCGCGGTACTGGGGGTCTCCTCTGACTATAATCTTCCCTGAACTGGAAATCTAGGGCTCTCGAACTCTGGCCCTGTCCTGAATGGAAGGAGCGATCAAATCTCCTACCTGTAAATCGAGGGGGTGCACTGGTCACCGACTGGCCTGAGTACCTAGAATATGTCTGCCTTGATCCCCCTCTGTAATCACTGCCTGCTCCCATCGATCTGGCTCTCTTGCTTTGTCTTCTATCACTATCACGGTCACTTTTTTGTGGCTGTTGTCGCCCCTCTAAATTCTGAGCATGAGCCTGTATTAGGGAAATATCCATCCCGTCTTGCAAGGACACCGTCAAACAATCTCTGAATAAATGTGGCCCTAGGCCGCTCACAAATCTATGTACCCGATCTCCCATGTCGGCCACCATAGCCGGGGCATATCTAGCCAACGAATTAAATTGCATGTTATACTCCCGGGCACTCATATTTCCTTGCCTCAAATTTAGGAATCTATCCGCTCTAGCTCGACGGACCTCGGGTGGCAAATAGTGACGAATAAATGCATCCACGAATTCTTGCCACACCGGAGGAGGCGCATTCTCTCCTCTTGATAATACCCAGTTGTTGTACCATAAAACTGCCACATCCGGGAGTCTATAAGATGCCAACATCACGGATTCAGTTTCGGAGGCATGGACAATCTTTAATGTCCTCAAAACCTCATCAATAAAACCTTGCGGGTCTTCATCCGTCTTTGACCCGAAAAACTCCAGAGGATTTAGACTCATAAAATCACAGGCTTTGGTACTTGCTGCCCGATCACTTGAACTCGCATTTTGTTGTTGTGCCTGTGCGGCGACCAATTGTGTCAATAAATGGATGGCCTCGGTTGACCCGAAGCAACCGGTGGAGGAATTGGAGCTAGAGCTCCTCCTTGTCCTTCCACATTAGGTGGGGTAGAAGAAGTGTTAGACAAGGCCTCATTATGTGATTCGCCTTCTTCTATATTCATCGGAGGCTCTCTTTCTACCCGCCTCTTTGCCATAGTCTTTCCCTTCTGGGCGGCTGTAGCTTTTCCCTTTGGCAGCATTCTGAAATCACAACACACTATTAGGGAGGATAAAATCTTATACATGGCTCTACCACACGATCTCATGAGAAGAAAGATGGTCGTTTTTCCTAAATGCCCTGTAGCCTCTTGTTTATTGATGTGGCGCACAACACACTCTAAACAAGACTCTACTAGACACGGCTCGTAGACACTTCCTAGGACTGAACCGCTCTGATACCACTTTTGTCACGTCCCAACTAGGGGCCGTGACGGGTACCCGGGGCTAGCCTCCGAGCACCATTTGTTCTACTACTCGTCCTACTCATTTAATGCTGTTTTATCACATTTATACTCAGATTGCAGGAAAATCATATTTCATATGGGAACATAATTACTTTTATATACATGTGCCTCTCGGCCATCAAAATAAACTAATATGTATATATATACATAATAACTTCTCGTGAGACCATCTAACCCACACTGCGCATCTACGAGCCTCTACTGGAGTGCTACTTATAAGGATGGGACAAGACCCCGTCATGCCCAAAAATACATATATATGACTATACACAAAAGAATCATCATAAGCACCTCCGAACAAGGAGTGCTTTCAATCAGCTGACAGCTACTACGGATCTGGCTCAAGCTCCCCTCCCTGTCTACCTGTGGGCATGAACACAGCGTCCAAAGAAAACGGACGTCAGTACGAACATTGTACTAAGTATGAGAGGCATAAACAAAGTAATAAGACAATGACATAAAGGAAACATCGATATGGAACATCTGTATCTAACTGTACAGTATAAAGAAAATAACCATTTGATCATTTGGCAGAAAGTTGAAGTTTTGTAAGTTGGAATACGACATGGTGGTTTACGGACCGTATACTACTTTACGGTCCATATTTCATTTTACGACCGACTGGGCCAAAGTGCAAATCTGCAACTTTCACGTCTTCAGAACCTATAATTATTCATTGTGGAGCATAACCTTATCTTTTATTCTCATTGCCTTTGAAATCTTACTTAGGGTCGTCAAACGTCATTCCTTTCTGATTAAAACATTGTATACTCGTATTCTTCATTAGTCTATTCATTGTACGTTCACGGGGAAATTTACGAGGTGTAACACATAGAATACGAAGGTTTGTAACGAATGTGAATAACTTTGTAAGACAACTTATGTGGTAAGTGTAATAGGGTCAATCAGAAAGAGTTACAGGTTAAGTATGCTTACTCCACGAGGTCCATTCTGTTTTATAAGCAGTGTTACGAATGAGATCAAGAAGTGGTACTCTATAGAATGGATTATGATTGGGATATAATGAGAACGTAGCAAGAACTGTAATACAAAGTAAGTAAAGTATAGCGAGGAAACGACTAGAGAGGTGACATGTTCTATGTGAATAGAGAGTGATTACAAGTGTGAAACCAATAAGCGAGCCATGAAGCAGTGGATGAGAAAGCTTATAAGACCTTGTTAGGGAAAGTTCAGCATAGAGGTTTCGCAATGACAGGACTGATAGCAAGCATGAGGGAAGAGGAAGTCAACTCGAAAAAGAAGTCAGAGAAAGGTGACACAGCAAAGTAGTGACGGAGAATCGAGATCACGAATGATATTTTGGCTGGATGTAAAAGACTAAGACTACGGAAAGATGAATGACTAAATAGAACGATTGTTAGGAAAAAGATCAGCATAATAAGGATGAGAGGGAATGAGTAGGATTAGTGTTGGAAGCGAAGAATGGATTGTATAGAAGTAACATATTTTGAAGGAGCATTAGGAAAAAGGAATGTTATGATATCAAGGAGGAGGGAGAAACTTGGACAAGGAAAAACGTATACCCATTGAGGATTAGATAATACATAATTGAGGAAAAGGTTAGGATGAAAGCAGGAAAGAAGACAATAGGATCAAGTTTAAATAAATCAACAGGATATAGAGTAAGGTTGTACGCGGCAAATGGAGAATGTGAGGACTCCGGAACCGGCCTATACGTCCTTATAACCAGAACTAAGAAGGTTGCAAATAATGGGCACTCTGGCAAAGGAGGACAAGGACCAAAGATTTAGGAGATCACGAAGATTATACGTGTATGATGGTTACAGATTGATTAATGGAATGATAAGATGAAGATGACACTACAAGTGGACATTGGGCGTTAATTATTGGAGTAAAAAGTACTATTCCGGCTGGACAGATAGTTGGGTACATCATCGTTTCGAGTATCCCTAGGGATTATTATAGGCAAGATTTGAGATTTAAAGTAATATTTTTGAGTAATGACAAGTAGGGCACTTAAAGGATTCGTAAGTGAAAGAACAAAAGCGGTGACGAAGGGATTATTATGGGAGGAAATTTCGATCGAGAATGGCAATAGAATACAACACCATAAGGTAAATCCTTTAAGGGGGGAAACAAGTAAGCTTGGGTACGAGCATAAGGGATGACTAAGGTATTGGAGGAATTATGACACCCGGAAATGGGAAAATCAAGAAGTAATAGGGAGTTACGAAGCAAGATGAGCTAAGGAATGCAGGGAGAAGCCATGAAGGTAGACGGAGATAAGATGGCAAGAAAAGGATTCAAGGATATTGCGATTGGTCGAAACAAGCTGGTGACAATGAACCCTCATGAAAATTTCAAGCCGCTAGTTATCCCAATTGTAAGGGTATATGACATAGAACCACATAAACAATCGCCATGATGGGATGGCTAACAGAATGGTGCAAGAACGAGGAGGGGGATACTTCACTTTATAGCCCTCCAGATCAAGAAAGAGGACCAGCCGGCTACAGGTATATGAGTCTTTTATTGGAACTTCTTATGTGTGTACAATTATTGCAGGATACGTAGTAGACAAACGGAAGTTTAAAGGGACCGATAACCAAGCTACTTATAGATAACGGCGGCTAAGAAGTTTTACCGCTACAAGGAGTCTTAAAATTAGGAATGGAAAGTAGTTGTATGTGTTAGTTGATGGCTTGTCATCCAGAGTTCCAAAAGCTAAAACGACATTTGCTTGGTCAGTAAAGTGAGGGATTTTTCCAATTCGAAGGGAGGTACATGATCGGAAATTTTCTTGGGATCCGTTAGGACTTCAACTTGATTTAGGTCACGTGATAAAGGCCACACAGTAGGATGGATGTGATCATACCAACACTAATGCACTTGATCCCATCAGAACTTCGAGGTTAAGCGTGCTTGGGCCAGAGTAGTAATAGGATGGGTGACCCCCATGGGAAGTGTTCTAAGGAGACCTACAGGTTTAGACATAAAGGGAGGATGAAGAACTAGAACAGTTTGAAGGAAATTAGAAGCGTGTGAACCTCACGATTGGAGATTCTAAATGATTGCGAGAGAAGGGGTTGACCAACCTATGTTAAAAATAAGGCGATCGGAGTATAAGAGAAGGACAGTCACTAGAAGACATCAGTAAAAACGTCGTGGAGTTGTAACTACAACATTCGAGGATGAATGTTTTTAAGGGGAGAAGAATGTTACACCTCGCAATTCGGACATTGAGTTCCGTAGGTGTTAACTGCTTAATTGTGAACACTGAAGTGATATGTACCTATTTTACGGTTGTAAGGGTTTAATATCATGTATGAGAAGTACCGAAAGGATTGGCGGGCAAGTGAATCAAGGAAATTAAGTTTGTCGGACTTTGGAGAAAATATGAGGAGCAATTTTGGTCCAACCTGGTGGACGGATATCTCTTAGCATATGAAGTGTTTTAAGGTGAAACAAAATCCTAAAATGAAGTTCGTCGGGTCTAGTTTCCAACGCAACAAACTTCTCGTCAATAGAACATTGGAGTAGAGAATTATAGACGTTACAAGTTCAGCTGACAGAGCAGAAATGCGTGCTACAGTAAATTGCTACAGTACCCGACCCGAATTTGACCCTTATAAAAAGGGTAAGAACCCCTTTTTTTCACCAGATCTGCCCAGAAAACTCCAGAAATTGAAGAGAGAGAGAGGAGATCACAAAGTAAGCAATTTTCAAGCAAACGGAGTATTAATCGAAGCTCGGATAAACGCGTGGATGTGATTCTAGTATGGTTTTGCGGTGGATTCAAGGTGGATATTGAAGATATCATTGTCTTAACAAAAAAAGGTATGAATCTTTCTCTTATGGTATTATTTAAGGTTTATATACGGAGATAAAGTCGTTAAATAATTGTATAGCAAGTTGGTTGGTTGTGGAAATTGGGAAAACATCGTGTGGGATGTTTTATGGTACATATTGGTGTTGGAAATGATGTGATTGTCGTTGTTTTTGTAGTTGGTTGCTGAATTATAATTTCGGGCTAGGCATATAAACAGGAGAGATGCTGCAAAAATTTCAGCAGATTCTAGAAAGAGTTAGTTTGAGGGCCTACGACAGGCCTATGAAGATGAGTCTAACAATAGTATATAAATTTCTTGAATATAGATTTACGAGCCTGGGAGGCCAAGCGTTGAATAGAAAGAGTTAAGGCGACCAAAAAGGTATGTTAAGGCTCGTCCCTTTCTTTCAAAGGCATGATTCCTATGTTATGATTCCATACATATTTTTCATAACCTTCTTACTTCCAAAAGTTAGAAGTTCATGATTCTTAAAAGCTTTTTATGATACTAAAGATGAGATGTTTTCCATAATGTCTTTATCCTCAAAAGTTAAAGTTTCATGATTCCAAGAGTTTATTATGACGCTAAAGATGAGTATGCTTTATAAGGATAAAGAAGATGAGATGTTTTATATGATGCGCATGATGACGATGATTTTGATTCTAGAAGTTCCAAAGCTTATGATTTTAATGTTATTATGAGACTCTCGAGTTTATTTCATGAGTTCCTTCAATTGCTCATTGTTGTTGGTCTCACCTCATGAATTGTTCCTTCGAGGTGAGATATATTGATGATGATTATTCCATAATATAAATCGGAGGTTACCGACCTTACGTCACTCCGATAGAGTTGTAGCTTTCACTTGGGCTCTCATGCATGCTTTATAATTATGTATGTACTTTAATAACACCGTGCCTACATGGCTGACAGTATAACACCGTGCCTACATGGCTGGGCAGTATAACATCGTGCCTACATGGACGGGCAGTATAACACCGCGCCTTCCTATAGGCGGTCGGGCAGACACACCACTGCAGTGGGCAGTTTATAATTACCCCGGACGCGGGCTAATGACGATCACACCGTGTCTAAATAGTCGGGCAGCATTACACCGTACCTATATGGTCGGGCAGCATTACACCGTACCTATATGGTCGGGCAGTTTACTTGTAAATATTTATATGTTGTTTTAAAAGGTAAAGTTAGCATGCATGATATCCGCCTTAAGAGGCAAACCGAGGTACAGGTTATTACCTTACTCTATGATGTGCTTTACGTCTCTTACTGTGATCCTATAGTATTATTCATGCTTTGCATACTCAGTACATTGCCCGTACTGACGTCCCTTCTTGTGGACGCTACGTTTCATGCCACACACGTGTATACAGATGAGTAGAGGATATTGCTAGAAGATGTTCCAACTGGATTGGCGAGCTCCATTTCCTTCCGGAGTGTTGCCGAGTCAGAGTATCTATGTTATGGTATCTTGATTGATGTTAGAGACTTTGCAGACAGAGTCACGTATATAGCATGTCAGTCTTGTAAGCCGCTCTTCAAGCCGATGAATCATTATGCATTATGTTACAAATTTCATATGATTACAGATTTTACTTGATTTGAGAACGACGAAAAGAATGTTTTTGAAAAGCTTTGATTGTGCATTTCATTTCGTGATTTAAGAGTCCAGTGAGATTACGAACATAACGAGAACCAGCGGGTTCGCTCGGCTCTGAGTAAGGGGTCGAGTGCCCATCACACTACTAAAAAAACCGTTGACGAAAACCGACGTCCAGCATCAGTTTTTTTAATGAAACCGACGGGAAACCGACCTTTTAAGGTCCGTCGGTTTTCATAGCCTCGCTTTTGGAAATCTGACGGACCACGTCGGTTACGTATTCCGTAGGGTTTTATTCAAAAATTTAAAAAAAAAAAAAAAAAAAAAACCGAAGGACAGAGACGGTTTTATTAATTTCTGATTTTTTATCTTATATATAAATAATATATATTTTATGAAAAAAAACGATGTACTGCGTTGGTTTCTCATATAAATTTTTTTATTTTTAATTAAAAAACCGACACAGTGCGTCGGTTTTTTTTATAAAATTTAAGAATTAATTTCCAGAAAACCGACATACAGAGTCGGTTTTCCGTCGATTTTCTGGAAAATCTGCAAAATTAATTTCAAGAAAACCGATGGACTGAGTCGGTTTTCCGGAAAAGATCCAGCATGCAAATCATGCATTTTTTGCAACCACACCTGCACAGAAACCAGTAACAAAAGCTGCTCAAAACTAGCATTAAAATACTCCAAATCAATTTTAACAGAGCTACAACACATAAAATCACCCTAAGTAATAATAAAACACATCAAACACTATCTAAACACATCAAATACGATCTAAATAGACTTCAAAGTTCAAAAATATTTAAATGTCCAACCAATTCTAACTTTGAATTCTCAATAACAATTCTAACTTTAATAACTTAAGGATTCTAACTTTAATTCCAAAAATTGAAAAGTAAATCTAGTCAAATAAAGTCTACATTTTAGTTTTGAGGTTACAGAAATATTATAACTTAATAATTCTAACATAACTTAATAATTCTAAGTTTGAAAAGCACAATTCCAACCAATTCTAAAAATTGAAAAGTAAATCTAGAGATATAAAATCTACATTTTAGATTTACTTTGAATTCTCAATAACAATTCTAACTTTAATAACTTATGAATTCTGACTTTAATTCTAAAAATTGAAAAGTAAATCTAGTCAAATAAAGTCTACATTTTAGTTTTGAGGTTATAGAAATATTATAACTTAATAATTCTAACATAACTTAATAATTCTAAGTTTGAAAAGCACAATTCCAACCAATTCTAAAAATTGAAAAGTAAATCTAGAGAAATAAAATCTACATTTTAGTATTGAGGTTATAGAAATATTATAACTTAACTTTGAAAAGCACAATCCCAACCAATTCTAACTTTGAATTCTCAATAACAATTCTAACTTTAATAACTTATGGATTCTGACTTTAATTCTAAAAATTGAAAAGTAAATCTAGTCAAATAAAGTCTACATTTTAGTTTTGAGGTTATACAAATATTATAACTTAATAATTCTAACACAACTTAATAATTCTAAGTTTGAAAAGCACAATTCCAACCAATTCTAAAAATTGAAAAGTAAATCTGGAGAAATAAAATCTACATTTTAGTATTGAGGTTATAGAAATACTATAACTTAACAATTCTAACTTTGAAAAGCACAATCCCAACCAATTCTAACTTTGACTTCTCAATAACAATTCCAATTTTAATCACTTATGAATTCTAACTTTAATTCTAAAAATTGAAAAGTAAATCTAGTCAAATAAAGTCTACATTTTAGTTTTGAGGTTATAGAAATATTATAACTTAATAATTCTAACATAACATAATAATTCTAAGTTTGAAAAGCACAATTCCAACCAATTCTAAAAATTGAAAAGTAAATCTAGAGAAATAAAATCTACATTTTAGTATTGAGGTTATAGAAATACTATAACTTAACAATGCTAACTTTGAAAAGCACAATCCCAACCAATTCTAACTTTGAATTCTCAATAACAATTCTAACTTTAATAACTTATGGATTCTGACTTTAATTCTAAAAATTGAAAAGTAAATCTAGTCAAATAAAGTCTACATTTTAGTTTTGAGGTTATAGAAATATTATAACTTAATAATTCTAACATAACTTAATAATTCTAAGTTTGAAAAAGCACAATTCCAACCAATTCTAAAAATTGAAAAGTAAATCTAGAGAAATAAAATCTACATTTTAGTATTAAGGTTATATAAATACTATAACTTAACAATTCTAACTTTGAAAAGCACAATCCCAGCCAATTCAAACTTTGACTTCTCAATAATAATTCTAACTTTAATAACTTATGGATTCTAACTTTAATTCTAAAAATTGAAAAGTAAATCGAGTCAAATAAAGTATACATTTTAGTTTTGAGGTTATAGAAATATTATAACTTAATAATTCTAACATAACTTAATAATTCTAAGTTTGAAAAGCACAATTCCAGCCAATTCTAAAAATTGAAAAGTAAATCTAGAGAAATAAAATCTACATTTTAGTATTGAGGTTATAGAAATACTATAACTTAACAATTCTAACTTTGAAAAGCACAATCCCAACCAATTCTAACTTTGACTTCTCAATAACAATTCCAATTTTAATCACTTATGAATTCTAACTTTAATTCTAAAAATTGAAAAGTAAATCTAGTCAAATAAAGTCTACATTTTAGTTTTGAGGTTATAGAAATATTATAACTTAATAATTCTAACATAACTTAATAATTCTAAGTTTGAAAAGCACAATTCCAACCAATTATAAAAATTGAAAAGTAAATCTAGAGAAATAATATCTACATTTTAGTATTAAGGTTATACAAATACTATAACTTAACAATTCTAACTTTGAAAAGCACAATCCCAGCCAATTCAAACTTTGACTTCTCAATAATAATTATAACTTTAATAACTTATGGATTCTAACTTTAATTCTAAAAATTGAAAAGTAAATCGAGTCAAATAAAGTATACATTTTAGTTTTGAGGTTATAGAAATATTATAACTTAACAATTCTAACACAACGTAATAATTCTAAGTTTGAAAAGCACAATTCCAACCAATTCTAAAAATTGAAAAGTAAATCTAGAGAAATAAAATTTACATTTTAGTATTGAGGTTATAGAAATACTATAACTTAACAATTCTAACTTTGAAAAGCACAATCTCAACCAATTCTAACTTTGAATTCTCAATAACAATTCTAACTTTAATAACTTATGGATTCTAACTTTAATTCTAAAAATTGAAAAGTAAATCTAGTCAAATAAAGTCTACATTTTACTTTTGAGGTTACAGAAATATTATAACTTAATAATTCTAACATAACTTAATAATTCTAACATAACTTAATAATTCTAAGATTGAAAAAGCACAATTCCAACCAATTCTAAAAATTGAAAAGTAAATTTGGAGAAATAAAATCTACATTTTAGTATTGAGGTTATAGAAATACTATAACTTAACAATTCTAACTTTGAAAAGCACAATCCCAACCAATTCTAACTTTGAATTCTCAATAACAATTCTAACTTTAATAACTTATGATTCTGACTTTAATTCTAAAAATTGAAAAGTAAATCTAGTCAAATAAAGTCTACATTTTAGTTTTGAGGTTATAGAAATATTATAACTTAATAATTCTAACATAACTTAATAATTCTAAGTTTGAAAAGCACAATTCCAACCAATTCTAAAAATTGAAAAGTAAATCTAGAGAAATAAAATCTACATTTTAGTATTGAGGTTATAGAAATACTATAACTTAACAATTCTAACTTTGAAAAGCACAATCCCAACCAATTCTAACTTTGAATTCTCAATAACAATTCTAACTTTAATAACTTATGGATTCTAACTTTAATTCTAAAAATTGAAAAGTAAATCTAGTCAAATAAAGTCTACATTTTAGTTTTGAGGTTATAGAAATATTATAACTTAATAATTCTAACATAACTTAATAATTCTAAGTTTGAAAAGCACAATTCCAACCAATTCTAAAAATTGAAAAGTAAATCTAGAGAAATAAAATCTACATTTTAGTATTGAGGTTATAGAAATACTATAACTTAAACAATTCTAACTTTGAAAAGCACAATCCCAAGCCAATTCTAACTTTGACTTCTCAATAACAATTCTAACTTTAATAACTTATGGATTCTAACTTTAATTCTAAAAATTGAAAAGTAAATCGAGTCAAATAAAGTATACATTTTAGTTTTGAGGTTATAGAAATATTATAACTTAATAATTCTAACATAACTTAATAATTCTAAGTTTGAAAAGCACAATTCCAAGCCAATTCTAAAAATTGAAAAGTAAATCTAGAGAAATAAAATCTACATTTTAGTATTGAGGTTATAGAAATACTATAACTTAACAATTCTAACTTTGAAAAGCACAATCCCAACCAATTCTAACTTTGAATTCTCAATAACAATTCTAACTTTAATAACTTATGGATTCTGACTTTAATTCTAAAAATTGAAAAGTAAATCTAGTCAAATAAAGTCTACATTTTAGTTTTGAGGTTATAGAAATATTATAACTTAATAATTCTAACATAACTTAATAATTCTAACATAACTTAATAATTCTAAG
The DNA here is from genome assembly GCF_019175385.1 of Lycium barbarum. Taxonomy (NCBI): domain Eukaryota; kingdom Viridiplantae; phylum Streptophyta; class Magnoliopsida; order Solanales; family Solanaceae; genus Lycium; species Lycium barbarum. The sequence goes on along the minus strand of NC_083345.1, from coordinate 85,214,007 downwards.
ATTGAAAAAGCACAATTCCAACCAATTCTAAAAATTGAAAAGTAAATATGGAGAAATAAAATCTACATTTTAGTATTAAGGTTATACAAATACTATAACTTAACAATTCTAACTTTGAAAAGCACAATTCCAGCCAATTCAAACTTTGACTTCTCAATAATAATTCTAACTTTAATAACTTATGGATTCTAACTTTAATTCTAAAAATTGAAAAGTAAATCGAGTCAAATAAAGTATACATTTTAGTTTTGAGGTTATAGAAATATTATAACTTAATAATTCTAACATAACTTAATAATTCTAAGTTTGAAAAGCACAATTCCAGCCAATTCTAAAAATTGAAAAGTAAATCTAGAGAAATAAAATCTACATTTTAGTATTGAGGTTATAGAAATACTATAACTTAACAATTCTAACTTTGAAAAGCACAATCTCAACCAATTCTAACTTTGAATTCTCAATAACAATTCTAACTTTAATAACTTATGGATTCTAACTTTAATTCTAAAAATTGAAAAGTAAATCTAGTCAAATAAAGTCTACATTTTAGTTTTGAGGTTATAGAAATATTATAACTTAATAATTCTAACATAACTTAATAATTCTAAGATTGAAAAAGCACAATTCCAACCAATTCTAAAAATTGAAAAGTAAATCTAGAGAAATAAAATCTACATTTTAGTATTGAGGTTATAGAAATACTATAACTTAACAATTCTAACTTTGAAAAGCACAATCCCAACCAATTCTAACTTTGAATTCTCAATAACAATTCTAACTTTAATAACTTATGGATTCTAACTTTAATTCTAAAAATTGAAAAGTAAATCTAGTCAAATAAAGTCTACATTTTAGTTTTGAGGTTATAGAAATATTATAACTTAATAATTCTAACATAACTTAATAATTCTAAGTTTGAAAAGCACAATTCCAACCAATTCTAAAAATTGAAAAGTAAATCTGGAGAAATAAAATCTACATTTTAGTATTGAGGTTATAGAAATACTATAACTTAACAATTCTAACTTTGAAAAGCACAATCCCAACCAATTCTAACTTTGAATTCTCAATAACAATTCTAACTTTAATAACTTATGGATTCTGACTTTAATTCTAAAAATTGAAAAGTAAATCTAGTCAAATAAAGTCTACATTTTAGTTTTGAGGTTATAGAAATATTATAACTTAATAATTCTAACATAACTTAATAATTCTAAGTTTGAAAAGCACAATTCCAACCAATTCTAAAAATTGAAAAGTAAATCTAGAGAAATAAAATCTACATTTTAGTATTGAAGGTTATAGAAATACTATAACTTAACAATTCTAACTTTGAAAAGCACAATCCCAAGCCAATTCTAACTTTGACTTCTCAATAACAATTCTAACTTTAATAACTTATGGATTCTAACTTTAATTCTAAAAATTGAAAAGTAAATCTAGTCAAATAAAGTCTACATTTTAGTTTTGAGGTTATAGAAATATTATAACTTAATAATTCTAACATAACTTAATAATTCTAAGTTTGAAAAGCACAATTCCAAGCCAATTCTAAAAATTGAAAAGTAAATCTAGAGAAATAAAATCTACATTTTAGTATTGAGGTTATAGAAATACTATAACTTAACAATTCTAACTTTGAAAAGCACAATCCCAACCAATTCTAACTTTGAATTCTCAATAACAATTCTAACTTTAATAACTTATGGATTCTAACTTTAATTCTAAAAATTGAAAAGTAAATCTAGTCAAATAAAGTCTACATTTTAGTTTTGAGGTTATAGAAATATTATAACTTAATAATTCTAACATAACTTAATAATTCTAAGTTTGAAAAGCACAATTCCAACCAATTCTAAAAATTGAAAAGTAAATCTAGAGAAATAAAATCTACATTTTAGTATTGAGGTTATAGAAATACTATAACTTAACAATTCTAACTTTGAAAAGCACAATCCCAACCAATTCTAACTTTGAATTCTCAATAACAATTCTAACTTTAATAACTTATGGATTCTGACTTTAATTCTAAAAATTGAAAAGTAAATCTAGTCAAATAAAGTCTACATTTTAGTTTTGAGGTTATAGAAATATTATAACTTAATAATTCTAACATAACTTAATAATTCTAAGTTTGAAAAGCACAATTCCAACCAATTCTAAAAATTGAAAAGTAAATCTAGAGAAATAAAATCTACATTTTAGTATTGAGGTTATAGAAATACTATAACTTAACAATTCTAACTTTGAAAAGCACAATCCCAACCAATTCTAACTTTGAATTCTCAATAACAATTCTAACTTTAATAACTTATGGATTCTAACTTTAATTCTAAAAATTGAAAAGTAAATCTAGTCAAATAAAGTCTACATTTTAGTTTTGAGGTTATAGAAATATTATAACTTAATAATTCTAACATAACTTAATAATTCTAAGTTTGAAAAGCACAATTCCAACCAATTCTAAAAATTGAAAAGTAAATCTAGAGAAATAAAATCTACATTTTAGTATTGAAGGTTATAGAAATACTATAACTTAACAATTCTAACTTTGAAAAGCACAATCCCAGCCAATTCTAACTTTGACTTCTCAATAACAATTCTAACTTTAATAACTTATGGATTCTAACTTTAATTCTAAAAATTGAAAAGTAAATCGAGTCAAATAAAGTATACATTTTAGTTTTGAGGTTATAGAAATATTATAACTTAATAATTCTAACATAACTTAATAATTCTAAGTTTGAAAAGCACAATTCCAGCCAATTCTAAAAATTGAAAAGTAAATCTAGAGAAATAAAATCTACATTTTAGTATTGAGGTTATAGAAATACTATAACTTAACAATGCTAACTTTGAAAAGCACAATCCCAACCTATTCTAACTTTGAATTCTCAATAACAATTCTAACTTTAATAACTTATGGGTTCTGACTTTAATTCTAAAAATTGAAAAGTAAATCTAGTCAAATAAAGTCTACATTTTAGTTTTGAGGTTATAGAAATATTATAACTTAATAATTCTAACATAACTTAATAATTCTAACATAACTTAATAATTCTAACATAACTTAATAATTCTAAGATTGAAAAAGCACAATTCCAACCAATTCTAAAAATTGAAAAGTAAATTTGGAGAAATAAAATCTACATTTTAGTATTAAGGTTATACAAATACTATAACTTAACAATTCTAACTTTGAAAAGCACAATCCCAGCCAATTCAAACTTTGACTTCTCAATAATAATTCTAACTTTAATAACTTATGGATTCTAACTTTAATTCTAAAAATTGAAAAGTAAATCGAGTCAAATAAAGTATACATTTTAGTTTTGAGGTTATAGAAATATTATAACTTAATAATTCTAACATAACTTAATAATTCTAAGTTTGAAAAGCACAATTCCAGCCAATTCTAAAAATTGAAAAGTAAATCTAGAGAAATAAAATCTACATTTTAGTATTGAGGTTATAGAAATACTATAACTTAACAATTCTAACTTTGAAAAGCACAATCCCAACCAATTCTAACTTTGAATTCTCAATAACAATTCTAACTTTAATAACTTATGGATTCTAACTTTAATTCTAAAAATTGAAAAGTAAATCTAGTCAAATAAAGTCTACATTTTACTTTTGAGGTTATAGAAATATTATAACTTAATAATTCTAACATAACTTAATAATTCTAAGTTTGAAAAGCACAATTCCAACCAATTCTAAAAATTGAAAAGTAAATCTGGAGAAATAAAATCTACATTTTAGTATTGAGGTTATAGAAATACTATAACTTAACAATTCTAACTTTGAAAAGCACAATCCCAACCAATTCTAACTTTGAATTCTCAATAACAATTCTAACTTTAATAACTTATGGATTCTGACTTTAATTCTAAAAATTGAAAAGTAAATCTAGTCAAATAAAGTCTACATTTTAGTTTTGAGGTTATAGAAATATTATAACTTAATAATTCTAACATAACTTAATAATTCTAAGTTTGAAAAGCACAATTCCAACCAATTCTAAAAATTGAAAAGTAAATCTAGAGAAATAAAATCTACATTTTAGTATTAAGGTTATAGAAATACTATAACTTAACAATTCTAACTTTGAAAAGCACAATCCCAAGCCAATTCTAACTTTGACTTCTCAATAACAATTCTAACTTTAATAACTTATGGATTCTAACTTTAATTCTAAAAATTGAAAAGTAAATCTAGTCAAATAAAGTCTACATTTTAGTTTTGAGGTTATAGAAATATTATAACTTAATAATTCTAACATAACTTAATAATTCTAAGTTTGAAAAGCACAATTCCAGCCAATTCTAAAAATTGAAAAGTAAATCTAGAGAAATAAAATCTACATTTTAGTATTGAGGTTATAGAAATACTATAACTTAACAATTCTAACTTTGAAAAGCACAATCCCAACCAATTCTAACTTTGAATTCTCAATAACAATTCTAACTTTAATAACTTATGGATTCTAACTTTAATTCTAAAAATTGAAAAGTAAATCTAGTCAAATAAAGTCTACATTTTAGTTTTGAGGTTATAGAAATATTATAACTTAATAATTCTAACATAACTTAATAATTCTAAGTTTGAAAAGCACAATTCCAACCAATTCTAAAAATTGAAAAGTAAATCTAGAGAAATAAAATCTACATTTTAGTATTGAGGTTATAGAAATACTATAACTTAACAATTCTAACTTTGAAAAGCACAATCCCAACCAATTCTAACTTTGAATTCTCAATAACAATTCTAACTTTAATAACTTATGGATTCTAACTTTAATTCTAAAAATTGAAAAGTAAATCTAGTCAAATAAAGTCTACATTTTAGTTTTGAGGTTATAGAAATATTATAACTTAATAATTCTAACATAACTTAATAATTCTAAGTTTGAAAAGCACAATTCCAACCAATTCTAAAAATTGAAAAGTAAATCTGGAGAAATAAAATCTACATTTTAGTATTGAGGTTATAGAAATACTATAACTTAACAATTCTAACTTTGAAAAGCACAATCCCAACCAATTCTAACTTTGAATTCTCAATAACAATTCTAACTTTAATAACTTATGGATTCTGACTTTAATTCTAAAAATTGAAAAGTAAATCTAGTCAAATAAAGTCTACATTTTAGTTTTGAGGTTATAGAAATATTATAACTTAATAATTCTAACATAACTTAATAATTCTAAGTTTGAAAAGCACAATTCCAACCAATTCTAAAAATTGAAAAGTAAATCTAGAGAAATAAAATCTACATTTTAGTATTGAGGTTATAGAAATACTATAACTTAACAATTCTAACTTTGAAAAGCACAATCCCAACCAATTCTAACTTTGACTTCTCAATAACAATTCCAACTTTAATAACTTATGGATTCTAACTTTAATTCTAAAAATTGAAAAGTAAATCTAGTCAAATAAAGTCTACATTTTAGTTTTGAGGTTATAGAAATATTATAACTTAATAATTCTAACATAACTTAATAATTCTAAGTTTGAAAAGCACAATTCCAACCAATTCTAAAAATTGAAAAGTAAATCTAGAGAAATAAAATCTACATTTTAGTATTGAGGTTATAGAAATACTATAACTTAACAATTCTAACTTTGAAAAGCACAATCCCAACCAATTCTAACTTTGAATTCTCAATAACAATTCTAACTTTAATAACTTATGGATTCTAACTTTAATTCTAAAAATTGAAAAGTAAATCTAGTCAAATAAAGTCTACATTTTAGTTTTGAGGTTATAGAAATATTATAACTTAATAATTCTAACATAACTTAATAATTCTAAGTTTGAAAAGCACAATTCCAACCAATTCTAAAAATTGAAAAGTAAATCTAGAGAAATAAAATCTACATTTTAGTATTGAGGTTATAGAAATACTATAACTTAACAATTCTAACTTTGAAAAGCACAATCCCAACCAATTCTAACTTTGACTTCTCAATAACAATTCCAACTTTAATAACTTATGGATTCTAACTTTAATTCTAAAAATTGAAAAGTAAATCTAGTCAAATAAAGTCTACATTTTAGTTTTGAGGTTATAGAAATATTATAACTTAATAATTCTAACATAACTTAATAATTCTAAGTTTGAAAAGCACAATTCCAACCAATTCTAAAAATTGAAAAGTAAATCTAGAGAAATAAAATCTACATTTTAGTATTGAGGTTATAGAAATACTATAACTTAACAATTCTAACTTTGAAAAGCACAATCCCAACCAATTCTAACTTTGACTTCTCAATAACAATTCCAACTTTAATAACTTATGGATTCTAACTTTAATTCTAAAAATTGAAAAGTAAATCTAGTCAAATAAAGTCTACATTTTAGTTTTGAGGTTATAGAAATATTATAACTTAATAATTCTAACATAACTTAATAATTCTAAGTTTGAAAAGCACAATTCCAACCAATTCTAAAAATTGAAAAGTAAATCTAGAGAAATAAAATCTACATTTTAGTATTGAGGTTATAGAAATACTATAACTTAACAATTCTAACTTTGAAAAGCACAATCCCAACCAATTCTAACTTTGAATTCTCAATAACAATTCTAACTTTAATAACTTATGGATTCTAACTTTAATTCTAAAAATTGAAAAGTAAATCTAGTCAAATAAAGTCTACATTTTAGTTTTGAGGTTATAGAAATATTATAACTTAATAATTCTAACATAACTTAATAATTCTAAGTTTGAAAAGCACAATTCCAACCAATTCTAAAAATTGAAAAGTAAATCTAGAGAAATAAAATCTACATTTTAGTATTGAGGTTATAGAAATACTATAACTTAACAATTCTAACTTTGAAAAGCACAATCCCAACCAATTCTAACTTTGAATTCTCAATAACAATTCTAACTTTAATAACTTATGGATTCTGACTTTAATTCTAAAAATTGAAAAGTAAATCTAGTCAAATAAAGTCTACATTTTAGTTTTGAGGTTATAGAAATATTATAACTTAATAATTCTAACATAACTTAATAATTCTAAGTTTGAAAAGCACAATTCCAACCAATTCTAAAAATTGAAAAGTAAATCTAGAGAAATAAAATCTACATTTTAGTATTAAGGTTATAGCAAATACTATAACTTAACAATTCTAACTTTGAAAAGCACAATCCCAGCCAATTCAAACTTTGACTTCTCAATAATAATTCTAACTTTAATAACTTATGGATTCTAACTTTAATTCTAAAAATTGAAAAGTAAATCGAGTCAAATAAAGTATACATTTTAGTTTTGAGGTTATAGAAATATTATAACTTAATAATTCTAACATAACTTAATAATTCTAAGTTTGAAAAGCACAATTCCAGCCAATTCTAAAAATTGAAAAGTAAATCTAGAGAAATAAAATCTACATTTTAGTATTGAGGTTATAGAAATACTATAACTTAACAATTCTAACTTTGAAAAGCACAATCCCAACCAATTCTAACTTTGAATTCTCAATAACAATTCTAACTTTAATAACTTATGGATTCTAACTTTAATTCTAAAAATTGAAAAGTAAATCTAGTCAAATAAAGTCTACATTTTAGTTTTGAGGTTATAGAAATATTATAACTTAATAATTCTAACATAACTTAATAATTCTAAGTTTGAAAAGCACAATTCCAACCAATTCTAAAAATTGAAAAGTAAATCTAGAGAAATAAAATCTACATTTTAGTATTGAGGTTATAGAAATACTATAACTTAACAATTCTAACTTTGAAAAGCACAATCCCAACCAATTCTAACTTTGAATTCTCAATAACAATTCTAACTTTAATAACTTATGGATTCTGACTTTAATTCTAAAAATTGAAAAGTAAATCTAGTCAAATAAAGTCTACATTTTAGTTTTGAGGTTATAGAAATATTATAACTTAATAATTCTAACATAACTTAATAATTCTAAGTTTGAAAAGCACAATTCCAACCAATTCTAAAAATTGAAAAGTAAATCTAGAGAAATAAAATCTACATTTTAGTATTGAGGTTATAGAAATACTATAACTTAACAATTCTAACTTTGAAAAGCACAATCCCAACCAATTCTAACTTTGAATTCTCAATAACAATTCTAACTTTAATAACTTATGGATTCTGACTTTAATTCTAAAATTGAAAAGTAAATCTAGTCAAATAAAGTCTACATTTTAGTTTTGAGGTTATAGAAATATTATAACTTAATAATTCTAACATAACTTAATAATTCTAAGTTCGAAAAGCACAATTCCAACCAATTCTAAAAATTGAAAAGTAAATCTGGAGAAATAAAATCTACATTTTAGTATTAAGGTTATACAAATACTATAACTTAACAATTCTAACTTTGAAAAGCACAATCCCAGCCAATTCAAACTTTGACTTCTCAATAATAATTCTAACTTTAATAACTTATGGATTCTAACTTTAATTCTAAAAATTGAAAAGTAAATCGAGTCAAATAAAGTATACATTTTAGTTTTGAGGTTATAGAAATATTATAACTTAATAATTCTAACATAACTTAATAATTCTAAGTTTGAAAAGCACAATTCCAGCCAATTCTAAAAATTGAAAAGTAAATCTAGAGAAATAAAATCTACATTTTAGTATTGAGGTTATAGAAATACTATAACTTAACAATTCTAACTTTGAAAAGCACAATCCCAACCAATTCTAACTTTGAATTCTCAATAACAATTCTAACTTTAATAACTTATGGATTCTAACTTTAATTCTAAAAATTGAAAAGTAAATCTAGTCAAATAAAGTCTACATTTTACTTTTGAGGTTACAGAAATATTATAACTTAATAATTCTAACATAACTTAATAATTCTAAGTTTGAAAAGCACAATTCCAGCCAATTCTAAAAATTGAAAAGTAAATCTAGAGAAATAAAATCTACATTTTAGTATTGAGGTTATAGAAATACTATAACTTAACAATTCTAACTTTGAAAAGCACAATCTCAACCAATTCTAACTTTGAATTCTCATAACAATTCTAACTTTAATAACTTATGGATTCTGACTTTAATTCTAAAAATTGAAAAGTAAATCTAGTCAAATAAAGTCTACATTTTAGTTTTGAGGTTACAGAAATATTATAACTTAATAATTCTAACATAACTTAATAATTCTAAGTTTGAAAAGCACAATTCTAACCAATTCTAAAAATTGAAAAGTAAATCTAGAGAAATAAAATCTACATTTTAGTATTAGGTTATAGCAATACTATAACTTAACAATTCTAACTTTGAAAAG